>NC_079452.1:18343580-18393580 GCF_903798145.1 Danio aesculapii
GACCATGGGGAAGAAAGGTGATTTAAGTGACTTTGAATGTGACATGGTTGTTGGTGCCAGACAGGTTGGTCTGAGAATTTCAGAAACTGCTGATCTACTGGGATTTCCTTCTTGCATTATATTCAACATTATATTTAGGCTAGGGTTGTTATACTGACACAATAAACATTTATTTTCAGGCACAACACTTTGTGTTCACTATGAAAGAAGAACATATCAAATGCTTGTCGTAATCATAACTCTAAAAAGCGATATGATCATTTAAATGTGCACACGGGTTTCACTTTCACTTCCTAGTGCAGCTCATGGCTGCCGTCACTATGAGAAAAATACACACAAGCAAATCAAACCTTCCGCACGACCCTCAAATGATCGCTCTGTGCAACAAACTAAACGTCATTTACAACTGTATTACCTGTTATTCACAGCCTATGCAGCTTCTGTTCACTAAAGTAGGCATCATAGACGTGCTTTCTCGGAAGTAAACAAACAGCTGGCGGTCAGCTCACGTGTGACTTCGCAGCCGCGAAAACATCATTACATGAAGACAAATGACATTTTTGGGTGAATTACACCTTATAAATACAGTGTGTGACACTTTTAATGCCATTTGAAGGTGTCAATGTTGCTGTGAAGACTTGTGCAACTTGCCTTGCTTCTCTCCTGACCTTGAATATATAATTGGCTGAATTGTAGAAAAGCTGAATTAAGATCGTGTGTAGGGCCAAATCGAGATTGTGATCTTTTTCCGAATAATCGTGCAGCCCTAATCCGCATCCTCAGAATGAAAAACATTTCTATGTCTTGAGCTAAAAGATTTCAAGAGAAGCCCGTATGAATCAAGTCCGTCACGATAATCTAAAATTCTTCTTCTTAGTAAGGTTTAGAAAAGAGCCACACCGAGCACCTCTAATTATAACCGAGGCTCACAGCAACAGCTTCAGAAGTACAGACAGAAAAAGGGGAGATTTGAGGAAAGAGCCAGTCACGAACACAGATAAGAAGAATCTGCTGGGAGAAGAGATGCAGCCGATGCCTGTGTGTGTGCGTGCGTATGTGTGTCATATAAAGAGCAGGCCTGTTTTGTTAGAATATTCACTGCACCGAAAAAGACAATTGGTCTTTAAAAGTGACCCCATGTAATGAAGTCATTAATGCTTGCAATCGCTCTCACTTTGAATAAAAGTGATGCTACAGGGATTATTAAAGCTGACAGCATGACAATGTGCAAAGAGCAATTACACACTTGCACATGCATGCTTGGGATGAAATATTACGTGATGAAACATGTTGGAGGAGTGAAATACAGCACACACGCATAGGCACTGAATGGTGTTCTTTCATCCCATCGATTGCTCATTCTTCTGTTTCCACAAAAACACTTCAGCACAGCGGTGTCTGAAGATACATAGTGGGGGTTTTTTTCTCCAGTGCCACTTTGCAGAAATCTAAGGTGAATGACAATTTCGACATGAGAAAACGTTTCTTCCTGCAAAGAAATCCAATGGACACTTCCACAAGCTGACACATGATACCTCCAGCTGATATCCTCAAGAAAAGACATAAGGCTGAAGATACATCTTGAAAAAGAAGAACGCTGTTGAAGAAAACAGCAGCATTTCTCTGGCGAGTCTATCGGTTTCACTATCCTCAGACTCACACATTTAATATTTAATGTTGTGTATGCAAGTGTGTGCACTTGCTTGACTTGAATCTGACACACGAAAGGATGGTGTGTATCTACTGGTTGCCTCATTGTAGAGATCAGTCTGTGCGTGTGTTTGTGTGTATAGCTTTATGTGGGCACGAAGTTCATTAATTAAATTCATTTTCCTTCACCGTACTCCCTTATTTATCAGAGGTCATTACAGCGTAATGTACCACCAACTATTCCAGCGTATGTTTTACTCCAACCCAGTACTGGGAAACATCCATACACTCATTCACACTACGTCACGCATACACAACGGCCAATTTAGTTCATCCAATTAACCTGTAGTGGACTGTGTGGGAAACCGGAGCACCAGGAGAAAACCCACGCCAACACCAGGAGAACATGCAAACTCCACACAGAAATGCCAACTGAGCCAGCAGAGACTTGAACCAGTGACCTTCTTGCTGCTAGTGCTAACTACTGAGCCACCGTGCTGCCCTGGAACACGAAGTTGTATAATGAAATGGGTATGACTAAGTCAGGGTGGGGGCAGGGGGCAGATGATGGTGAGGCAGAATCGGAAGAGTGCCTTGGAGAGAGTGGCATGCTGGAAATGACCAAAATTGGGGGGGGGGGGGGGGGGGGGGGGGGGGGCGGTGTTATGGTGGTTATGCACCAGGTTTCAGGCAGCCACCCATTGCGATCAGACATTACACCAATGTCGGCACTCCAGGGGTAGTATATACTGTCTCAAAAAGCTGAGGGGGGCAGGGGGGGACATGGGGGGGTTAAGTTAAATTTCAGGAGTTTTCTGGTAGACAGAACAGAATGACGGGAGTGTTGGCAGGTATGGACTTAGTTCTACTCTATTAAGGTGGTTTACAGAGACGCACCTCGTGCCTGTAATACAAAACAATTAAAAATCATACTTGACAGAGTTTTTGGCATTCAAAATTTGACTTCAAGGGTTGGGAGATAGAAGTAGGGTAGGGCCATATAATAAGCATTTTTACAGTATTAAATACATTATGCCTATGGAGTGTTCTTGTAAACCATGTATACAAGTACACTCAATGGCCACTTTATTAGGTTCACCTGTCCAACTGCTTGTTAACGCATATTTCTGGCCAGACTGGTTTAAGCTGATAGAAAGGCAACAGTAACTCAAATAACCACTCGTTACAACTGAGGTATGCAGAAGACCATCTCTGAATGCGCAACATGTTTAACGTTGAGGCAGATGGGCTACAGCAGCAGAAGACCACACTGGGTGCCACTCCAAGAACAGGAAACTGAGGCTACAGGTTCACCAACATTGAACAATAGGAGATTGGAAAAATGTTCCCTGGTCTGATGAGTTGCCACATTCAGATGGTAGGGTCAGAATTTGGCGTCAACAACATGAAAGCATGGATATATGCTGCCTTGTATCAACAGGCTGGTGGTGGTGGTGTAATGGTGTGGGGGATATTTTCTTGGCACACTTTGGGCCCATTTATACCAACTGAGCACAATGTCACAGCCTACCTGAATATTGTTGCTGACCATGTCCATCCCTTTATGACCACAGAGTACACATCTTCTGATGGCTACTTTCAGCAGGATAACGTGCCATGTCATAAAGCACGAATCATCTCAGACTGGTTTCTTGAACATGACAATGAGTTCACTGTACTCAAATGGCCTCCACAGAGTCACCATAGCTCAATCCAATAGAGCACCTTTGGGATGTGGTGGAACGGGAGATCAGCCAACAAATCTGCAGCAATTTCATGATGCTATCATGTCAATATGGACCAAAATCTCTGAGAAATATTTCCAGTATCTTGTTGAATCTATGCCATGAAGGATTAAGGCAGTTCTGAAGGCAAAAGGGGGTCCAACCCCTTAAATCAAGTATCTGGTGAGTGTATGTGTTTTGAACTCATTCCTAAACGGACCCACTATATGCATGTGTGTGTTTGTCGTTTGTCAGAATCAGAGATGTGAAAGATCTGAAGATTGAATTATTGATCTTACCTCTTCAGGGATGGTCAGATCGAATGTTCTAGAAAATATAAGCTGTTGTGTTTATTTGTCCTTAAAGGGACAGTTCATCTGGAAATAAATATGATGTCTTCATTTAAATCATCTCCTCTTTGATTTTGTCCATCCACAGAGTGGAGTCATTCCACTAATTTCTTTTTCATTTGATCAAATGAAAATGTAATAATGCACATACTATACATATATATTCGGGCTTTTGATTTTTGACACCAATTAATGCTCAAGTCTTTATTTTTGGTATAATACTTTCATTTTCAGCTCATTGTAAATATGTACCTCAAGACTAGGGGTGGGCGGTACACTGGTGTCATAGTCATCACCGGTGTGACATTGCGCCACGACATGGATTTTCTAATACCGTCAATACCGTAATAAATCAATTATGCGCCTTGAACGGCTGCATTTACATCAATAATAGCTAAATCTAAATAATAAGGAATTCAATTTTCTTCAAACGTTCAGTTGTGGTCTGAATACATGTCCTTATACAACAGGGCTCGAAATTGCAACCATTTTGGTCGCATGAGCGCCCGAAATTTAATCTATGCGCCCTCATAATATATTTAGGAGTATTTGTGTGTCTGAATATAATGGTTGTAGTGCAATCTGATTTAATTTTCTCTAAAAACTTGCTGAATCGCTCTACCCTGCTGCTGTATTGGTTCCAACACAATGTTCATATTAGCTGTCAGTCACTCAACGCTTCCCGCTGTCAGATAACAGGGAGCTTTTGTTACTGCAGGAAATGCAAACGGCTGAAGAGTGAAAAGTGCACAGGTTTGCAAACCTCACCTAAAGTTATAATAATAATAATGGCGCAGATGACAGCGATCATGACATGAGGTAAATGTTGATCCGCCAGCTGAGATCAATCAAGTGTTTTCAGAGAAGATGCCCGAATCTCGATGCGTTGCATTCACCGCGTGTTCAACGCAAATGTCCGCTAAATATAAAATCTAACACTGTACACATCATCGCCAAAGAAACTCACCTTTACTAAGTTTACACTGAAACTACGGCTCATAACAAAGAGCGGAATTGCGCTGGTGGTCATCGCGAGAATCCTGCTCTGTCTGCTTATAAATTGGTGCGGCTGACTCGCCTGCTTTATTCCACCAACACAGAGAAATGAAGATCAGCTCATAACGAGACTGAGCATTTACAATGACCCAAACCAAAACTTTTAAAGAGTGATAGAAGTGAGACTTTTATTTTGTCCGTTCTTCCTTGAGATGTATATTATTTTGCTATTGAAAGTAATACCATGATATTATACCGTCACCGTTCAAAAGATGAAAAATACCGTGATATTAATTTTAGGTCATATCGCCCACCCCTACTCAAGACTGATTTATACTTCTGCGTCGAGTGATCGCCGTGACCCATGGCACCTGTCTTGCGCATAGTCGTCCATTTATTCTTCTGCGAGCTGTTTGTGTTGCTCTGCAATAACACTCCTGAAACACTAGCTGGTGTTTTGTTTCTTCTGAACGCTATAAGTAGCTAAAACTCGCTCACTCAGAGGCGGGAACCGGCGGACGTGCAACAACTTTAGTCATAAGGTGAACACAAAAGTTTCCATCTGGAGCTCCTTCACAGGACTCAACACTTGTAAACACTCGCTCCATTGGGCTCGCGACTCTCAGCACCGCCCACACTCGTCACCGCTACCAAGCTGACCATCACAGAACTTGTGCTACGCATCATTGTGACGTTTAGTTACATTTTTATTGAGAGATGCGCATCAGCGTCGGCATCAGCCAAGACGAGGGATATGCAAAATACGTCAATAAGTACATCATGTAAAATACGTAGCTCCGGGTATGTTTCGTTGCATGTTTCAGATGACAAATCCACTAGAGGGCGCTTTCCAAAAGTTAATAAATCTGAAATACGTTGCTTAGGGCAGTGTTTCCCAACCCTGTTCCTGAAGGTACACCAACAGTACACATTTTCAACCTCTCCCTAATCAAACACACCTGAATCAACTTATCATAACATCAGAAGAGACTCCAACCCCTGAAGTTAATGGGTCAGAAAAGGGAGACATCCAAAATATGTACTGTTGGTGTGCCTCCAGGATCAGGGTTGGGAAACACTGGCTTAGGATACGTATCCTTGTATGTTTCAGATATGCATCAATGAGAAGGTTTTAAAAGCAAGCGTGAGAGAAAAATGCATTGCTAGCATGTCGCTTTACACATCAGAAAAGTTAACCATATGGTGATGGATAAATGATGCAAATGTTTTCAGTTACAAATCACAAACACTATAAAGTTGTTTCGTGGTATCCTTTATTCTTCAATATGTGCCTGTAAATATCATTTATCTGAAAAGGAATGAAAGGTGTTTGCGTCCTACTGCCCCCTAGTGTTCAATTTACCTAGGAACTGCAGTCAAACATGTTAAATATGTTTTTCCTTCATTTTTGCCACTTTTGTAGACTTATTTGGATTTACCAGCTGTTTTTTCAACCAATCACATATACTAGTCCAAAGTATTCAGAGATGTGTGTGTTTAAAGGTTCAGAGATTTGTGTATTTATTATATATTTAGTCATGAACATTATGAATACATATATATTTATTATTTATTAGGTTTTTAAAATTATGAATACATATTTATTTATTAGGTTTTTAAAATTATGAATACATATTTATTATATATTTGGTTTTTAAAATTATGAATACATATTTATTTATTATATATTTGGTTTTTAAAATTGTGAATACATATTTATTATATATTTGTTTGGTTTTTAAAATTATGAATACATATTTATTATATATTTATTTGGTTTTTAAAATTATGAATACATATTTATTATATATTTATTTTGTTTTTAAAATTATGAATACATATATATATTTTTATTATATATTTAGTTTTTAAAAAATTATGAATACATATATATATTTATTATATATTTGGTTTTTAAAATTATGAATACATATATATATTTATTATATATTAGTTTTTTTAATTATGAATACATATATATATTTATTATATATTTGGTTTTTAAAATTGTGAATACATATTAATTTATGATATATTTGGTTTTTTTAATTATTAATACATATTTATTTATTATATATTTCGTTTTTAAAATTATGAATACATATATATTTATCATATTTGGTTTTTAAAATTGTGAATACATATTTTTATATATATATTTGGTTTTTAAAATTATTAATACATATTTATTATATATTTATTTGGTTTTTAAAATTATTAATACATATTTATTATATATTTATTTGGTTTTTTAAATTATTAATACATATTTATTATATATTTGTTTTTTTAAATTATGAATACATATATATATATATATATTTATTATATATTTGGTTTTTAAAATTGTGAATACATATTTATTTATTATATATTTGGTTTTTAAAATTGTGAATACATATAAATTTATTATATATTTGGTTTTTAAAATTATTAATACATATTTATTATATATTTGTTTTTTTAATTATGAATACATTCATAAGGAAGAAAAGTTGCTGGTGCCAATCTGCCCCTTATAGCGTTCATCTTACCTAGAAACTGAAGTCAAACAAATGTTGAAACTCAAGTAAATGTCATACTGAAAATGACGGTGTGCTTATTTCACAGTAAAATTAACTACAGTACAATATAATCAGCATTACAAAAAGAGTTGTGTAAACTCAAGTTATGGTGAACGCAGGAAGAAGGAGAGCACACTATGTAGAGGTGTTAATGTAATTCTGATCTACACAGCGGTCAGCCAGAGACAGATGGGACCGGGAGACCTGCTCCATGCTTCCTTGTTCCTGAATGACTCACAGGCCAAACAGCAGGAGTATTCAGTCAGCGGAAATGACATGTGTATGTGTGTGTGTATTACGCGGGCTCTGCTCTTATCTACAGCATTTGCACCGAGGCGAAAGTGGTTGGTGACAAAAGCAGCAGGCATTTATTGGGTGACAACCGGAATGTGCCTGTGGTAGAGGAAGGGTGTGCTTATATAACAGTTTGTGTTGTGGTAAAATCATGCAAAATACAATATAACAGCCTCATTTACAATTAACTATTACAAGTTTCTTCTTTACTGTATAAAAGCCGTGTGTGTGTCTGTGTGTGTGACTATAACATGACCTTTCTTGTTTCGAGATATATTTTAAAAGTCCATGACATTTCAAAGAGCCAAGCGAGAATATAAATGCTCAAACAAAAATCCAACCCAGGCTGTCAAAATCCTGTCAGGTATGGCAACCAAAATCCAACGTCTGATAGACGTCATAGTGGTAACGTCCACACAACATCAAGCTGTAACATCATTAGATGTTGATAGTTTGTTGTTTTTAGGTTGCGTTGGAAAGTAACCAAAATGCAACATCTGACCGATGTTGGACACTGACATCGGCCTGATTTTGGGTTAAACAAAATCCCCTCGACACTGGGGTACAACGTTAATCTGCCTGCCTTGCTCAAACTAAACACGAACTTACCTGGAAACCCAAACTGGCTTTGTGCAACAGGCTTCTGTTCAACTTTAATCCTGACTCGACATTGCACATCTTGCGATATCAATGCTGAAATGATATATTGTGTATCCCTAACAGCTGGTGTGCTATTTTTTGAAGACAAAACAAAATCTGTTCTGAGCACATTTGACTTGTTCTTTTGTACTGGTTATAAACCTCTTTATCCTTCCCCCACTGTAAGTATTAAGCCCTTGACTCACATTAACCCAAACGGTGAAATCTGAGGATCCTCTATCTGTAATTTTGAGCCCTCTCACTTCTCTCATGACCTCAGACTACTTGCTGTACTCCTCTAACTCTTTGATCCTCCTCCACTTCTTTTTGATTTTCTTTTTTCTGCCACTGTTAAATGTAAGCATCACTGTGCTTTCTTGGCCTGGAGAACACCCTACTGCACTTCAGTCACATCAAACCAGCTCACTCCAACTCCAAATGCTGTTTCCTTTCATATTACACAGTTCTCTTTGATTCATTCTCTCTCTCCTTCCACACAAATATATATCTATATACATACTACCCACTTTATCAGGTATACTTTACTGAGTTTGCCCCCGTTTTGCATTCAATTCTTGATTATTTAAGGCAAAAATCCAGGAAACATTTCACTGAGATTTTGGTTTACATCCCCCTATTTTTATGCACATATTGGAATATCACATTAAAAAAATACTTAATGGAAATGCCAAATTAAATTATTGGAAACTGCCAAATAAATGCCATAAATTTAGAAAAACATGCATAAAAAATAATGTGCACAACTGAGAAGGATACAATTCCTGCATTATAAATAATAACAGAATAAATTCCTGCATGTCCACCAAAAAAGTCAAGGCTAAAGCCATTTCACCCTGCATCCCATAACCGGTTACTCACTGAAGCTAAGCAGGGCTGAGCCTGGTCAGTACCTGGATGGGAGACCACTTGGGAAAACTAGGTTGCTGTTGGAAGTGGTGTTAGTGAGGCCAGCAGGGGGCGCACAACCTGCGGTCTGTGTGAGTCCTAATGCCCCAGTATAGTGAAGGGGACACTATACTGTCGGCGGGCGCTGTCTTTCGAATTTGACGTTAAACCTTACTCTCTGTGACCATATAATCCAATGACACTTCTCGAAAAGAGTAGGAGTATAACCCCGACTTCCTGGCCAGATTTCCTCCATTGGCCCTTACCCATCATGGCCTCCCAATCACTGTCTCTCCACTCCACCTATAGCTGGTGTGTGGTGAGCTCATCTAAGCGGTGATGTGGAGAAGACCCTCCCTCATGACTGTGAAGAGCTTGGTTGTATGGCCATACGCAATAAATGCGCTATACAAGTACACACACATTGCATTTACATTACATGGTGGCAACGAAACAGCATTAATAGACAAATGATCACAACGACAGCATGCAACGAACTGACCACAATGTAAAACATCTGAAACGTTGTTGTAGTTCATTCATTCAATCCCTCAGTCAAAGTCTGTCATCAAAGTAGTTCATTATTATTATTATTATTATTATTACATTATTATTACTTCTAGAACTGTCTCCCAAAGAGAGTCTCAAGCCTCCAAAAGCAACCGCACATTCATTATGTTTCGTCTTCATCTTCTGAGGGGCATGTCATTTTTTATATAAGAAAAAGGCTCACAGTGGTTTCTCCAACCACAGCAAATTCCATTTGTCTTTTTATTACTTGTCAAGAGTTTATCAGAAAGTAACTATATTGTTCTCTTTGGCTGACTGGATGTAAACGGTGCTAAATTTCCAAATGCTTTATGCAATATTCCAGTTAATATAGTCTAAATCGCATAAGTCTAACTCGCATCTTTGGATGGAAACATAGCTACTAGCTGTATTTCCAACCACCTATTTTAATGCGCATTTTGGAACAAATCGCACAAAAACCCTGGATGGAAATGCCAAGAGGCCCATAAATGTTGAAAATGTGCAGAAAAAACTATGCACAACACTGAGTACGATAAAAAAAAAATGTGCATAAACTACAATGGAAACGCATGTACCGAATGAATTCCAGCATGTGCATCAAAAAAATCATGTGATTTTGATTCAACATATCATGTGATAACTAGGCCCACACGGAATCTGCGTGTGCAGATTTCCACAGATTTTTAGCCCATTATTAACTCTGTTTATTTACTTGAGTAAATGTGTGTAAATCTATATTTATACAGTTTTTTTTATTAATTACAGTAATATTATTGACTATTATGAAAATTTTCATCTGATTTAAGTACAGTGCAGTTTGTACAGTAATATTTTCTGTCTTTTAGTAGAGATATTATAAGAGAGACTTGCTTTGTTTACCAAATAAAGTGAATCCAATTGGATTTGCATTTTAAACATTAAATAAAAGTTAAAAAGATATTGTTTTTTATTTCACATATTAAGGTTTTAGTTATGATACTCCCAAAATAATTCTGCAGAAATCCGCAGATTTTTACCAAAATTCTCTGGAGAAATAGCAAAAAACATCCGCAGATTCCGTCTGGCCCTAGTGATAACACAAATGATGGAAACTGACAGGTATGTTTGGGTGGACGATGATGTCTGAACATTTTTAAATAATATATATTAGGGTTGGGGGTAGGGTTGATGGAAAACATCATCGGAACGCGTAAATGATTTCAAATTTCTCTCATGCAAATCCACCAGAGGGCGCAATATACACTTCAGCCGGCCAGGCCAAGAAATGCGAACGGAGATGATTCTGAGAAGCACATGACAAACCATGGACTATCTTGCATAATAAATGGAAGAGCCTCTACGTGTTTCTAAGTCGCAAGTAAGTTATTATAAATGAAAAAAGGCTTCTCCGAACGCAGCAACTTCCAATCTTCTTTTGATATTTGGCAGCAGTTTATCAGGAAGTGACGATTTAGTTCTCTTGGACTCGTTGGATGAAAACGGTGCTTTATTCGCAAAAGTTTTATCCGATCTTCCAGTTTTGCGCATACATTTAATTCACATCTTTGGATGGAAACATGGCTATTGACATAAGAGCATCACACAGTTGCTGCAGATTTGTCGGTTGTACATACATGATGTGAATCTCCAGTTTCAGCTCATCCTAAAAGTTCTCTATTGTACACGTATCACTATTGGAAAAAATGTGTTAATAACAGCCACAATTCAATCCATCTTAAATTCAATATACAGCAGTCAACATTTTAAATGGATTAAAAATTGTCCTATTACAATAATTGGGGGGGGGGGGGGGTTGTTCAATAGATTTAGGACAACTTTGATGAAAGGTTTTGATCCACTTCAATTGTTGAATACTGTAGTTTCCTGTCACACAATCAGGTCTGTTTTGTTCTCTACCATCTCTTTAATGCCGCGGTCACACTCGAGTTTAAGCATGCGAAATTCTGTTGTACGGCACTGTGAAAAGGGGCGGGATTAAACAAGATGATTAGACATTAAAAAAAGCGAGTGATTGCTCCATAATTGAGATTTCTGTACAGAGAGGTCAGGTTTTGATTTTCGATTGGTCTTATGCTGTCACGTGATGCAATTTCGCAGGTCAGAATTCACCAAGCTTAAACAAAGCGAACTGCGAAACTTGTCGCACCAGTTTGCGTTTCCGGTCTGACGCAATCGCGTGCGTATGAATAGAAGTCTATGGGGAGAAAAGTCCAGTTTTTTTGTTGAACTGATTACTTGATTATTGTGTTTTCTCATTAGCAGAGTGCTTGACGGCCCACATAGGCCTGTTTTAACAAGCTCTGCAGCAGGGGCCCAAACCCTGGCCTTCGTTAAGCCTCGTTAGACTCGTTAACAGTCATTAGAGCACTTTAATTGCTCCACCGCAATGCCAGTCCACAGTGGGCAGTGGTGTATACACAGTCTCCCTCAAAAACAAGATAAAAACCTTCTTTAAAGAGAAAAACACACACAGATATTCTTGCAAGCTATTATTATCGTTTCCACTGCTTTTATCTAGAATAATCTTTGAAGTGTACTTAGTTCAATATCCTCACAAAGAAAACTGATAAGAGAGGCCAGAATTTGTGTTCGAAACTAGAGACATGAATAATTAAACACAGAAATATGTCCAGGCGTTATCATGTAGATTGATTATATTAATGTTTTTAATTTGTTTACTAAGATTATCCAATTTTGTTGCAGAGCCAACATGACACCATCACAATGCCTGACTCGCACACGTACACACTCATACACACTAGGGTTGTCACGATACTGGAATTCGGTACCAATCGATACTTAAAATTTAAAAATGTCCATTTCCCGCTAACATCTGAGCGCTGTTGAGCACGTTCTTAAACAGCGCTGATTTGCCATTGCGTTTACATGCTCAACAGAAATGACTGTGATTGGCCGTGAAGGTCATCAGTTCACCGAACTCACCGCTGTTTACTGAGTGTAACCACAGATACAGGGACACTGGAGCTGCGATTGATCAGCAGATTGCTCTTATGTCTGTTGATAGACAAACCAGCTGATCGATGTGACTTTGAACCGCTCCAGTGTTGAGCACGAGAACACAATGGCAAATCAGAGTTGTTTAATAATGCATTTAACAGCGCTCAAATGTTAGCAGGAAATGGACGTTTTTAAAATTTCAGTATGGATTGGTATCGAATTCCAGTATCATGACAGCGCCCACTTAAACTATGTCCATTACACTTGTATTGTCAAGCCTTGTCAACTTTAAGACAACATTTTAAGGCAGCATGAAGAGAGTAAGTGTTCGTGCTGCCTTAAAATGTTAAGTTTACTTCACTTAAATATTGAAGTTTAAAGAAGGTTAAAGTTAACAGGACTTGACAATACAAGTGTAATTGACGTGGTCTAAGATTAGTTAACAAATAGATTAGTTGTTGTAATTAAGACTGATGTTGATAAGACTAAAGTAGGTTTATATTACATAAAATGCACAGTCTAAACATCCAAACTGATCCCAAACCAGTCCAAATATAGTCAAACTGCATAAGCCATTATTTAACCAGCACAATCAAACTCCAAACCTGCAGAAAGACATTCATCATCTGACATCATCCAAAAGTAAACAAACCTAAGATCACTGAAGCAGTTAACTAATATATATGAGCTCAGCTGACTCTTTTATTTAAGTATAATAAGTTCAGCATGGTGGCTCAGCACTTAGTCACCTCACAACAAGAGTCCCGGCTGGGTCAGTTGGCATTTCTGTGTGGAGTTTGCATTTTCTCCCCATGTTCCCGTGGGTTTTCTCTGGGTTCGCGTTTGTTTTCTCTGGGTTTGCATGGGTTTCCTTCGGGTGCACATGCCGTACAGGTTTATTGAATAAACTAAATTGGCCGTAGTGTATGTGAGTGAATGAGTGTGTATGGATGTTTCTCAGTATACTGGGTTGCAGCTGGAAGGGCATCACAGTCCAAAGACATGAACTATAGTTGAATTGAGCAATCAAAATTGGCCATACTGTATGAGTGTTTCCCAGTACTGGGTTGCGGCTGGACGGACATGTGCTGCGTAAAACCAACACAATCTCACGGCAATTCGCAACTTTTTGATTTAGTGGCTAATTCGTACGATCTAATTCGTACAATTTAGTACGATTTGTTCATCCCCCAATGACAGTTGGGTTTAGGGGCGGGGTTAGGTGCCACGCCTCCTTTTTAAAATCGTACAATTTCATACGACTGAACTCGTACGAATTCATACGAATTAGCCACTAAACTGACAAAATGTAAAATACTTACGTTTTCTCGTGAGATCAGGCTGGTAAAGCATATGCTGGAATAGTTGGTGGTTCATTCTGCTGTGGCAACCCCTGATAAATAAAGGAGTAAGCCAAAGGAAAATGAGAAAGTTCAGCCAAGAAAAACTTTAATATATGAGTTATGTAAACACTTATGTCGATCATTTTTTACAGTATTATTACAGTTTATACTGTATTCTACTGTATTCCAGACCAATTTATGGCCTGTGTGTGCAGTTTTAAACTGAAAGGCAGTGCATTTGACTGTGCATATACACTACGCTAATATATGCCTTTAAAAAAACAAAAGCAAAGTATACCTTAGGCTTTAGCGGAGGTTGCCTGACTCTTTGATGTGATGTCAACATGCACTTAATTGGAGATTCTCATTAACTCTTGTAGAACTGCCACAGGTTGGCTGTTGAAAGCGAAGCGAACTCCCACCGGCTAATGCAAAGCAAGTATTCACTTTTAATGGCTGAGAAAACACTGAAAAGGGCCAAACGAAGCTGAGAGGTCTCTCTCTGCTAAAACGGATGATCAAAAGCTCTATTTAACTCTTCTAAACATCCGCCAGATCCTCCTCCGTCCTCACATCTGTCCGTCCTCCAAACTGCCACACATATACAGTTGAGGTCAAAACTATTCACCCTCCTGTGATTCTTTTTAAAGTATTTCCCAAATGATGTTTAACAGAGCCAGGAATTTTTCACAGTATTTCCTGTAATATTTTTTCTTCTGGAGAAAGTCTTATTTGTTTTATTTCAGCTAGAATAAAAGCAGTTTTTTATTTTAACCATTTTAAGATCAATATTAGTAGCCCCCTTAAGCGATATTTTTTTGATTGTCTACAGCAGTGGTTCTCAAACTGGGGGTCGCGACCCCTGCAGGGGTCGCAGAATAATTTCAAGGGGTCGCGAGAGTGATTTAAAAATTGTGTAATTTTCAGTGATTATAATACATATTTTTCAGTATTATAAGTGAAAGCTAATATTTTCAGATTTTTTTAAAGATATCACTGATAAATTCATAAAGTATTTAGGACACATTCAGGCAGAATGCATCTTTGCACTTCAACGCAGCGCTCAGGAACAGTTTAAAACTGTTGTCATGTCAACTTGCTGCAGTAAACAAAGCCGGCAACGCTTGTCCCGCCTTCGCGCTCTTCTTATTGGCCCACTGCGCTAGACTGAATCATTCAGTCAACGCCTTCTGCCTTCAGATGACAGGAGCTACAACCGCGAAAATGTAATGCGCTGAAGATGAGAGAATGAAAACAACACTGACAGATTTAGTTTTAGAAACCAGCTAAAGCTACAAATAATGGCACATCTGATTACTGATCACGTGGTGAATGTTAATCCACCATCTACACTTATTGAAGAGTGGATAAAAGACTTCCATTGGCTTCAAGTCTGCTATGAAAATAACTAAAGCGTTCCTGTAAAGTCTGTGGGATGGAACTTTCAGGTAACAGTTTGCCACATCTACATATTTTAAGCACGATAGGTTCTGTTTAATTCTTTATTTAATGGCCAGACGCAGTCAGCTATATGTAAAATTTAACACCACATACACCATCGCAAAAGGGCTTGCACTGACCAAGATTAAACTAATATTGCAGCTCATGAAAAGACCGGTATTGCTATTAAAATGATGTATACAAATAATAAGGTATATGTCAAAAGCATCTGTGCAATATCAGACACCATCTGTGAGAACACAGCACAGTTATCGTCAACAGATTCATTAATGAATTCATGTCAAACAGTGCGTGCAGGGCCGGTGAGCGGTCCGTCCGTGATATCTTTTGGTCACTCAATTATGCTATAAAAATGTGTTTTCTTGTGATAACGGGATTTCATTGAGACATATTTTCCTCACGCATGCATATATATATATATATTTTGCTTGTTAGTTTTGATTAGTGTTGATTTCAAATGCAATAAATCTGTTTATAAAACTTAAAATAAGTTATTTTTATTGTTTGGATATGTTTTGGTAGTGGGGGGTCGCGAGTTCTTGACGATCTTACATTGGGGGTCGCTGGCTTAAAAGTTTGAGAACCACTGGTCTACAGTACAAACCATCGTTATACAATGATTTGCCTAATTAACCTAATTAGTTAAGCCTTTAAATTGCACTTCAACCTTTATGTGCTGTTGGGGATGTTTTCATCCACTCTGAGGTGATTTTGAGTCATAATTCGGCCATAACACTATCAGTGTTTAAGCTTGCAGAATGATTTTTGGTGACAAATCTTTTTTGACACATAACCCTAAATACAGTCTTTATTTTTGTTTACTCCATGTAGTTCTGTGAGCTGAGATGCATATTTTGTTTCCTCAGACACAATGTAAGTGCGCAAAGGTCACTCTCACACACCCACAGACACACATACACACTTTAATTTGCTGTTATACGCCATATAACTCCATATAAGATCCATAAACAGCCTTTTTTGCACAGGCCTATCTAAAGGGTTAATGGTACCAACTGATGATCAACAGTAAAAATGACGACCAGTAAAATGAGTAAACCACCAACAAAGAATGCATGATTATATGGTGTCACGGATTTGCAATCAAAAAATGGGGTTATAACAGAAGTCAATGAGGCAAAAAGAGCCACCAACAGTAAAGTATAGAGAAAAAATGAAAATTTTATGCTGCACAAAAACTAACAATGCATCAAAGCCAACATTGTTATTAATCTTTCACATGTTCAAGACTGTGATAAAAGGTAAAATAAATCCAGTCCACAATTTTCATATTGAAGTCATTTTGTGTGCGTTTCCACCAAATCAGAGACATTATTTATGAATTTTGTAATTAAAGAGTCAAAAATCACATAATTTTAAACACTTTTTTAAATTAAATATATATATATATATATATATATATATTATTTTTTTTTTTTTTTTTTTTTTTTAATTATCTGATGTATGGTTTACAGCAGTTTAATTTAGTGGATGTTTTCATCGAGAACATAACAAAAGGTGGTAAATTTGAACAGGGTTAAGCTGAATATTAGAATTTAGAAAAATATCTAGTAAAATATTATACTGTCAATATCAGATATTAGAAATTAGTTATTAAACCTATTATGTTTAGATATGTGTTGAAAAAAAATCTTCTTTGTTAAACAAAAATTAGGGAAAAGATATACTGAGGGTAGAGTTGGGCGATATCGACCAATTTGGCATTGTACGATGTCTAATTTAAAACATCGCAATGGACGGTGGCATCGCCGTCAGAGGTGGCGGTGAATTAATCATTTATGATTATTTATTTATTAACAAATTAATTATTTGTAGCCTACCCCTTCAACTATCTGACCTGCATAGTCTTTGTTTCACCCATAACCAAATCATAAATAAATAAATATCATTTACACACAAATTACCACCTGTCAATCACTTTTTCCGCAGGACTCTGGCATGAATAGGCAGAGTGATCTGCGTCGTCATAATGGCGTCGACAAACTTGGTTGGTAAAAAAGGTGTACAACCAACAGGAACCAACCAACAGTATCTGAGCTACAAGTGTGAAAGCGAAAGATACTGACGCTGGGATACATTACCTGATAGATAAAAAAAAACGAAGAGTCGCTAGATAAAGACAAGATTAATTAAACATTACATTAAAAAATTTGTGAGCAGGTTGCTGCTGGGATTGGGGTGGGCGATCAGCATAATGATGGCAATCGGCATCGTCTATCAGCCCAACCCTAATGGGGGGTTAATAATTCTGACTTCAACTGTATACTGTGTGATAATAACCCAGGTGAGCTCCATCTCCATGCACTGCAAAAGCAGCAGGCAGTTTAGCTCCAGTCCAGTGCCTGAAATAGCTCCATCCTCCCTGGAGACCTGATTCACCCGAGCCAAGCATCTGTGAGAGGTAGACATGCGAATGATTCCGCTCAGCTCTTCACCTTATACATTGAACATTTACCAGCGAGATGAAGCGCATCAGTAATTTCATGTTCTACACTTTGTACATTCAAATGCGGTCTAATACGTCAGACGCACATCCACCGCCTGTCATATTAATGGCTGACAAACTGCGCTCCGCCAATCATCATGCCAGCAACACTGTGACACTCATGCCGAGTTTATTACAATCGTGGAAATATTGCGCAATGCTCTGGAGGATACAAAAATACTACAGTATGATGATATGCTCTGGAGACAACAAGACAGTATAAATAGCTAAACAACTCTTGTTGTTCAATTTATATCCGGAGCTTTAGCTGGTGGGTTTTAGTTACTCAAAATATAGCCCAATTAGGAGATACATAATATAACATAATATAAAAGGAGTGCATTGTGTTGAACATTTGTGCAAAATAGACCAAGCTTATGAATAAATACTTGAAATCAGACTAATATAAATGCTGGCTTTTTATATGAAAAAAATACTTTAAATTTACATTTATTATCATCCATCATTTAAGAAAAAAAAATTGGATTCTGGTAAAACTTGTTTTAAACTAAAAAGTGTAGTCTGGAGAGGCAAATAAAAAAAAAACTGGCCATTTCATTCAACTTCCCTCAGTCAGAATTTGGCCACTTGAATAGTTAAAAATTTAATTTGTCTTAAAGCATTCTTCTATCTGTAATTTTCACAATTAATAATGGGATAGCAGTCAAAAATGGGACAAACCAGCACATGTAAAGATCAAATTCTGGACTTCGTCAGTGGGGGGTGAGTCTTTCGAACTACCCGAACCCCGGGAAACCCCTACGAACCCCTAAAATATTCCTGGCTATTAAAGATTTTACTCCAGTACATCGGCTGATGTGTTTTCTATTTTTCACACTAATCGTAAGGGGTCATTTTCAGGCCAGTCTGCCTTTCATCATCTCTTTTTAGACAGATTTATAGATTACAAGCATGTTCTGTTCTGAAACCTCAGCTCTTTAATGCAGCTTGGTGTGAATTTAAAGCTAAGTATGTTTTTAAAGCGGGATAATAACTCCATGATATATTTCCTGCACTTATTTGGTCTCTTGGAACATAAATGATCCCTGACAGAGGCTCAAGAGCACTTCTGACCTCCCATCTTCAGCACATATACGTCTGCTTGTTTTTCTCTCTCCATCATCACACTGCTTCTGCTCGTGTAGGCTAAATTAGAGGAGATTGGGCAGTTTTGATCATGAAAAGAACTTAATTTCAGCCCAAAGCCAAAGCCAGTTTAATTGGCTGTGATGGTGTGTGAGAGGGGGTTTGTGTTTCAGGATGAATGGATGGACCGATGGATGCTTGAGGATGAGAGGGAAAAAACAAGGGGGAGAAGAGAAAAAGAAAAGCTTATATAACGTAGAGCTGAACGGTCAATTGTTCAAATATCTCAACTCAAACAAATATGCAATCTTTTTCTTAAATGATACTAATTTGGCTCTGTCTGTTCAACCTTTGACAGGAACAATCACAGAGAATACTCAGGTCTGCTTTTGACGAATAGAAAGCAACCATCATGTATAAAACAAATGTTTCATTCAACAGATTCATCCTTCAAATAAAACAAGTAAATCCTTTGAGTGCATCATTGAATCAAAAGAATCACTCAAACATTCCTGATTCATCAAGTATTCAAGTGATTTGTTCAAAAGTGCAGAATCATCTAGTACAGCAAGTGATCTCTTTAAATGAGTCACTGAATCATTCACAGTAGTTAAAAAAATATATTCATTTCTCCAGAATTGTGCCAATTAAATGAAATAAAAAGAAAAGAAAAATACAAAAATAAAATACATATATAAATAAATAAAATAAAATCAATAAAATCAATAAATAAAATCAATAAATAAAATCAATAAATAAAATACATAAATAAAATTAATAAATAAAATAAATAAAATACATATATAAAATAAATAATTAAAATATATATATAAAAATCAATAAATAAAGAACATACAAAATCATTAAATAAAATCAATACATAATATACATATATAAAATAAAATACATGTATGAAATAAACTAAATAAATAAACACACACACACACACACAAATAATAAAAATAAATATATAAAATAAAATATACATGTACGAAATAAACTAAATAAATAAACACACACACACACACACAAATAATAAAAATAAATATATAAAATAAAATACATATACACTACCTGACAAAAAAGTCTTGTCGCTTATCCAAGTTTTGGGAACAGCAAATAATAATTTGACTTCTAGTTGATCATTTGGTATCAGAAGTGGCTTATATGAAAGGCAAAGACCTCTAGATTACGCTTAATTTACCAAAATAAAAAATGATCATGCCTTGATTTTTAATGATTTAATTAGGACAGTAAGGTCTGACTTTGCTTAGACAAAAGTCTTGTCACTTAACAGAAATGATGTCCAATATAGAATATAAAATCATGCTGCAGTGGAAACAGAATATTGTTTTTGACTCCCATGAGCTTGGAGGACTGCATCCATACATCTCTGACATGACTCAAATCACTTATTAATAAAGTCATCTGGAATGGCAAAGAAAGCGTTCTTGCAGGACTCCCAGAGTTCATCAAGATTCATCTTCAATGCCTCCTCCATCTTCCCCAGACATGCTCAATAATGTTTATGTCTGATGACTGGGATGGCCAATCCTGCAGTACCTTGATCTTCTTTGCTTTCAGGAACTTTAATGTGGAGGCTGAAGTGTGAGAAGGAGCGCTATCCTGCTGAGGAATTTACCCTCTCCTGTGGTTTGTAATGTAATGGGCAGCACAAATATCTAGATACCTCAGGCTGTTGATGTTGCCATCCACTCTGCAGATCTCTCGCACGCCCCCATACTGAATGTAACCCCAAACCATGATTTTATTTATTATTTGTTGCTCTTTACAACTTGTATCGACAACAAGACTTTTGTCAGGTAGTGTATAAAATAAAATAAAAAATAAATAAATAAAATAAAATAAAATAGAGTGTGTGATGGGAAAATGGTGTCCTTGGCATCATGCATCTATATTTAAACATCTATATTTCAGATGCAAAGTGCAAAACATTTAAAAACATATTTCCGAGAAGTGCTTCTTCTTCTGTCTGTCAATATTTATTATAAGAGACAGAAAGTTTGACAATGGATAATCAAAACCCTGCCTTGCACAAATACACACACACAACTGCAAACTAGATGAGCATATGCTGACAGCTGTAGCTTCTTGACTGATGGCTGCTCTGACACACCAGTAAATTCTGCTGTCAGATGACAACCTTCAAACCTGCGCTGAATGAACCCAGATGATTGATATCTATAGAGATATATCTGTATGTACATAGGAGAGAGAGACAGAGAGAGATAGAGAAAGAGAGAGAGAGATATTTATGCATCTGTGGATAAAGTGCATAGTCCTGACAGCTCAATGCATCATGCAGACCAACATCCATCTGTTCAACTATAATAAGACACATAAGCAGATTAAAAGTGCACTGTGAGGTGTGTGTAAACATGATATGATAATGTGTGCTGCTAACAGGAATAAATGGCTCTCAGGTTTTCAGTCTACAGATGTCAAAGCTCTTACTATTCATATTTTGTTCGATTATTTGGTCTGTTCTTGGACTTGGACGAAGATCGATTCCACTTCTCTCCATCTGCACACGATCTTGTCTTTTATATATCGCACTTTCGGGTCGGTGTGATTTTGAATACCAGTTTATTTCTGTGTTCTGTCATTTAGATTTGGATTACAGAAAATTTTACTAGAGTTTACTTTACTGTACTTTACTTTTACTGTACATAACACCGCCTTTTTTCAAGTACTGTACTCGGGAATGTTTGTAAATCTCAAAATAAAAATGCGAAAATTCATTCATTCTTTCATTTTCCTTCGGCTTAGTCTGTTTATTTATTAGGGGTTGCCACAGCAGAATGAGCCGCCAACTATTCCGGCATATGTTTACACAACATAGGTTTGCCCTTCCAGCTGCAACCCAGTGCTAGGAAACACCCATACATATTCACACACTCGTACGCCAATTTAATTTATTCAATTCACCTATAGTTAATATAGTGAATTGAATAAACAAATGTAAATAAAATATAATTTAATATATAGCTTAATACACCGTATTCAAAATTAAAATTACATCAATAGTAATATTAAAAAATCCATTTATGTTAATTATATTAATATTATAGTATAAACCTACAACATAATCTATATATTTATAATACTAAGACTTTATATTTTAATCTCAAATACTTATAACTAAAAAAAAAATTCTATTTAATTATGAAATTATTTTACAATAATTAGTATTTAGCAATAACTTATTTTAATAATTTACAATAATAATTAAATATTTTAACATTTTACAAATGTTAACTAATACTATTATCATTACTATTATTTTTAATATTATATTATAAACCTATACATCATAATCCACATTTTATATATACTAATACTTTATATTTTGGTCTCAAATAGCCCTATAAGTAAAAAATAAAGATTTATTTTTATTACTAATTTATTTTACAATAATTATCATAAAATGATAATTATTTATTTTATTTTAATATTTAAAATAATAATTATTAATTATTTTACAATATTAACTATTGTTGTACCATTACCATTATTACTAATAATCATTATTATTATTTATATTATTATAAATATTATAATTATTAAATATTTAATAATAAGATTATTATAAATAATAGAAGTATATTTATTATTTAATATTAAAAAAAATAATTAATAATTAAAACAATACTAAACATTATTTAATTAATTTTTTATTGATTTTATTTAATTATTGAATTAACTTTATTTTTTTAGCAAAAATCTAAGTAATGCTATGGGTACCAATAACTAATGTAAAGATATAGGCTGCATCCGAAATTGCATACTTCCATACTATATAGTATGCTAAAAACTGTATGCGAGCTGAGCAGTATGTCTGACTTAATAGAATTCTAAAAACAGTATATGCGAGAAGTACCCGGATGACTGACTACTTCCGGCGAGATTCTGATGTGCGCATGCAATAGACACTACACTTTCCCATTATAAAGCTTTACCTATAAAGCTTTAAATAATCTAGCTCCTGTTTATCTAACAAACCTTCTGTCTCGCTACAATCCAACTCGCTCTTTAAGATCTCAAAACACAGAGTTTCTGGTAGAACCTAGAATAGCAAAGTCGTGTAAAGGAGGTTGAACCTTCTCATTTATGACTCCTAAACTCTGGAATAGCCTTCCTGATAATGTCCGAGGTTCAGACACACTCTCGCAATTCAAAACTAGATTTTTTTTAGCAAAGCATACACTTTCATGATACATGAATGTGCTCCACACAGGTTTCTTCATCTTGTTTATATACACTATGAACAGCAGCTACGCTAATTATTCTCTTTATTTTCCATTTCCACCTGGGGATACTCTTCCCGAGACCCTCAGACTATGCAGCGCCACTGATTCAATCCAAGACCAGCGACGAGATGATCCCTTAGTTTCCATAATCCTGGGCCAGGCCGTATCTTGAGCAGCTGCTGTGGTGGTCATTGAGAAGTGTTGATTATGAGACTGATTCCTGTGACGCTCCAGATACAGACGAGTCTTCGCTGAGGTCCAGCTTCCAGCCTCCGGGACCTAGACAGCAGCTCTGCACAAGACTTTTGGCCAGAGGAGAAATGGTCGTGCCCAACTGAGCCTGGTTTCTCTTGAGGTTTCTTCACTTTCGCCAATTGGTGAAGTTTTCCCCGCCAATGTCGCCACTGGCTTGCATGGTTCGGGATCTGTAGAGCTGCGCATCGATGGATTACTCTTCAGCATTTGGACTCTCAATAGTGATTATTAAACCACACTGAACTAAACTGAACTTAAAAACTGAAAACTGAACTGACACTGTTTCAATTCACTATGATCTTCTATGTGAAGTTGCTTTGACACAATCTACATTGTAAAAGCGCTATACAAATAAAGGTGAACTGAATTGAATTATCCCCTGCGAGAGAAATCATGAATGGGAGAAGTGACACAACTGACCCGGCCCACATAGCAACATATCGCTGGCCCAGCTCTGGCCCACACAATCAGCTTTTGCTTGGCCCACATGCCGCAGTGAATTACGGTACATGACTGGACCAAGTCTGGCTTCCAGACAAGGGCCAAACATGGACCAAATCTGGGCCAAGACTTAGCCAAGTTAATAACCCATAACTGAGCCTGAACTGGGCCAGATATGTTGGTGTGTCACGACTGCAGTGAAATTGATAAACCCATGAATCATTGCACTTTAGGCGTGCTATGGGCGTGCTTTTTCTCGAAGCGACCTGATTGGTAGAATTTTTAATTTTTATTTGAAAATAATATAAATGTATTTTAAATGTGGGTCAAGATAGGCCAGACTCACACGGCCCATATATCAATTATTAACATCTGGGCCAAATACTACATTTTACATCTGGCCCAAGTATTGTGTGCCGCCTTAAAGACTGTGCCACCTCTGCCAAACCAGGCCCATGTTTGGCCCACATGCTATATGCCAGTGCCGGATAAATGCCTGCTGTGCCAGATTTATGCCAAATCTAGGCCAGAATTCTTTGCTACCTGGGGGGTAGGTAAGGTGATCATGACAAAATGGCAGATGTAGTACGTCCGAATTCAATTCATACTACTTACATTCATAATGCATAGAAGGTACTTTTCTAAGGGTCGAGTAGTACATTTAAATTCAAATGCAGTACCTACTGAGTAGTAGGCAATTTCAGACGCAGCCGCTTTTATTTACTTCTTTTTTTATGTATAATTTATTTGTGATGTGCATAGACTTGTTTGAGGCTGGCTATTTTAAAATAATATTAAGGTTGCCAAGTCTTTTTTCTATTCCAAATTAAGAGCAGGATTTGTGAGGGGGAAAATAGAGGAAGGTGTAACATCCGAGTCTGGGCTATTTTTGAACGACTGAGTCACAGTCGGCGTGCAAACTACAAGGTGACAATGTGTTTAGTGATTCAGAGGTGTCGGTACATTGTGTGTGCGTATATGTGTGTGTGTGGATAGAAATGCTTTTGGGATTGGAAATGCTTGTGTGTACTACGCTTGGCTGGCAGGAGTAAGCTTGTTTTATTTAGGAACGAGCTGATTCTTAACATGCAGCATTAAGTGTGTGTGTGTGTGAGAGAGAGAGTCTATAAATATTAGCAGCCCTTGCACAGAGATGCTGTAGGGCTTCAGCTCTGTCTTTGATGTGAGGTGTATCCAAATGCGGGAAGCACGTGTCTGATATTTAATGAGAATTCTCTGATACACACACATACACAGACCCACACACAGAGATGTATATACAGGCATGATGGATCGTCTGAGAGTGTGTAACAGAGGGAGCCACTTAAAGAGAGAATAGATGGTAAAATGGGCATCTAAAAACCAACCTCTTGCTTTATAGATGAAGCTGCTGCTGAGATATTCACTGTTAGAATGATTCAACTGATTTCTCTTATGAAGCACTGAAAGATCAATTCGGACTCATGATAATTACACATCCATGTTAAAACGTGACGCACGCACACACACGTGCAGACACACACACGTACACACACATGTTAAACACGCACACAGAAAGAGAGAGAGAGAGAGAGAGAGAGAGAGAGAGAGAGAGAGAGAGAGAGAGAGTCAGTCACAGGCAAAAACACAGAGAAAAAACTGAGCGAAACACACATCACACATGAATGCACACAGAGACATATGCATGCAAACAAGCACACAAAGCATTTAAACCATTTTCATATGAAGAGTAATCGAAGTGAAAATATTTTTATTTTCTTTATTTTTGATGAGGTTATAATACAGCATTTATACCATTAAACCTTTCCAACATATACACTGCCTGACAAAAATCTTGTAGCGTATCCAAGTTTTAGGAACAACAAATAATAACTTGACTTCTAGTTGATCATTTGGTATCAGAAGTGGCTTATATGAAAGGCAAAGGCCTCTAGATTACGCTTATTTTACCACAATAAAATATGATCATGTCTTGATTTTTAATGATTTCATTAGGACAGTAAGGTCTGACTTTGCTTAGACAAAAGTCTTGTCACTTAACAGAGATAATGTCCAGTATAGAACATAAAGTCATGCTGCAGTGGAAACAGAATGAGTATTGTGTATGACTCCCATGAGCTTAAAGGACTGCATCCATACATCTCTGCAATGACTCAAATCACTTATTAATAAAGTCATCTGGAATGGCAAAGAAAGCGTTCTTGCAGGACTCCCAGAGTTCATCAAGATTCTTTGGATTCATCTTCAATGCCTACTCCTCCATCTTACTTCAGACATGCTCAATAATGTTCATGTCTGGTGACTGGGCTGTCCAATCCTGGAGCACATTGACCTTCTATGCTTTCAGGAGCTTTGATGTGGAGGCTGAAGTATGAGAAGGAGCGCTATCCTGCTAGAGAATTCGCCCTCTCCTGTGGTTTGTAATGTAATGGGCAGCACAAATGTCTTGATACCTCAGGCTGTTGATGTTGCCATCCACTCTGCAGATCTCTTGGACACCCCCAAATGTAACCCCAAACCATGAAGTTTCCTTCACCAAACTTGACTGATTTCTATGAGAATCTTGGGTCCATGTGGGTTCCAGTAAGTCTTCTGCAGTATTTGTGATGATTGGGATGCAGTTCAGCAGATGATTCATCAGAAACATCTGCCACTTTTCAAAATGATCCACTACAAGTCAAGTTATCATTTGTTGCTTTTAAAACTGGGATCGACGACAAGACTTTTGTCAATTGTATATGCATCGTCATCTCCATTTAAACTTGTTTAGCAAATATTTTAGAGCAGGGGTCACCAAACTTGTTCCTGGAGGGCCGGTGTCCTGCAGATTTTAGCTCCAACCCTAATCAAACACACCTGAACAAGCTAATCATGGTCTTACTAAGTATTCTTGAAACAATCAAGCAGGTGTGTTGAGGCAAGTTGGAGCTAAACCCTGAAGGGACACCGGCCCTCCAGGACCGAGATTGGTGACCCCTGTTTTAGAGCATCAAACATAATTACATTTATGGTTTTTACAAATTCGCCACAAAAGATCAGGTCTAATCATGTGATCATCTGGTGACATGAAATGGCGTTCCCATTAGTTTCTTTGCATTAAATAAAATAAATAATTGCACATTAATCATTTTATACATAAAATAAAAAAACATTAACAACACGTATAAAATTAAATAAATCGAAAATGAAGACGTCTGTCTTTCATTCATTCATTGTCCTTCAGCTTAGTCCCTTTATTCATCAGGGATCCCCACAGCAGAATGAACCGCCAAATTAGCATATGTTTTACACAGCGTATGCTCTTCCAGCTGCAACCCATCCCTAGGAAACACCCATACACTCTTGCATTCACACACATACACTACGGGTAATTTATTTTATTCAATTCCCCTATAGCGCATGCGTTTGGACTGTGGGGGAAACCGGAGCACCCGGAGGAAACCCACGCCAACACAGGGAGAACATGCAAACTCCACTCAGAAACACCAAATGACCTAGCCGGGACTCGAACCAGCAAACTTCTTGCTGTGAGGCGACAGTGCTAACCACTGAGCCACCGTGTCGGCCTAATCATAAATTTGATTTATTTTTTACAGTGCTCCCTGATTTATATCAGCTGATGACGTCTTTAACGCCACATCAATACCCCGAGCCACCATGACGACTGTTTACTCAATATGAGGCGGCTCTTTTATTTAATGAGAAAATAAAGCCTTGTTAAAAGCACATAGGTTTGATTCTGCAGCTAATGAGACTGAGAACGACTGCTAATTACCGCATGAGGCTTTTCAACACATGATGGAGATGGTGTCAGGAGACTTTGATTCATTTTTTTTCTTTCTCAAAAACAAAAAGCAGTCCAAATATAAAGCTGACGTTTATACAGCACAAACAGAGCTCCTGAAGTTTACTAAGCGGAGCTGTTTACAATGGCTGAGGTAAAAGCTGAAAAGCACAAACAGGAAGACTCAAATGCCATGCCGATAAAATAGCTCTTCAGATGCAGGGGAAACATTTAGCGATGTTAACTTTGCCAAAATAGGCTTAAATGTCGTCCATGCGAGACAGGAAGTTGAGGGACCCGAAACCACAGGAGGCAGAAAAATAAATCCACAGCAGAAGAAAAGTTGGACATATTTAAACATCTCTTTTTGTTCTGTATCTCTACCACACTGATTAAAAGATTTACAGGAAGAATATGGTAAAGAGAGAGACATTGAAACTCAGACATTTCTACTCCCTAAATAGGGAGCATCCTAATTAAGAAGGACTTCGGAACTTTTGCTTTACATCATAGATATGAATTGTTTTGGCACATCACTTCCTGGAACTTTCTTGAAGGTGAAGTTTTTGACTCTTCTAAACCATAAAAATACTAGGCATGGGCCGGTGTAAGATTCTGACGGTATGATAACCTTGGATAAAAATATCACGGTTTCACGGTATAACGGTATTGTGATTACTGCTCTGAAATACATTATTTTAAACGTCTGGGTAAAAAAAACTACTTTTTTCCCTTTTGAACACAAAACATTTTATTTTGAGAAACATTTACAATATTTTGGGACTGTAAACATGTCAGGCTGAATAAATCATTGACTTCTGCTGTCTTCATTTGTTTCAAAAACACTTTCATTACAATTTAAAATGGAATTTTTGGAGATCTTTTCTACTGGAGATACTGTTGTCGTAAAAAAAATCCGATCCCCCAGGCAGCACTGCATTAAGAATCGTCACTCATCTATAAGCCATTTGAGCAGATGGGCTCACTCTTGGCAAACCTTAGTAAAGTACTACAATAGGTAGTTACATCCCCAAATGCCAGTTAAAACTGTAGTGTGCCAAAAGGAAGCCCTATGGTAACAGTGTCCAAAAGTGCCGTCAACTTCTCTGGGCTTGGAGGCATCTGAGATGGACCATCACACTGTGGAAATGTGTACTGTGGTCAGATGTGATGTGGTACTGTGATCAGTATTTCAGGTATTGTTTGGGAAAAACGGACACCGTGTGCTCTGGACTAAAGATGAAAAGGATCATCCAGACTGCTACCAGCAATAACTCCAAAAGCCAGGGACTTCAAGAAGATATCTTTCCAGGGATACCCATGCATATTTCAACACGACAATGCAAAATCACATTCTGCACACATTTCAAAGTCCTGGCGGCAGAGGAAGAGGATACAGGTACTTGACTGGCCTGTCTGCAGTCAGGACCTGTCTTCAATAGAGAATGTGTGGCGCATTTCAAAGTGCAAAATTTGACAATTAAGGCCCTGTACTGTTACGCTAAATTTTGCACAAAATCTGAAATCACTACTTTCTTCTTTATTTATGTATTCTATACTGTCCCAACTTTTTCTGATTTGGGCTGTAGATATTTTCATAAATCTGTCTGTGAAGACTACAGGTGTCCTCTAGAATTTGAATAAGAGGATGTTTTGAAGAGAAAAGGAAAGTGTTATCCGACTATATTTCCATGATCACGATTTCCATGATCTTTCATACACATACACAGAGCCGCTGACAGAAGGAATCAAGTTTTTACTTTCAGAAATTTGACTAATCACCATGCAAATGAAACCTCACAGCCTGTGGATTAGACACACTGTGCAATTACAGCCAATTATTACTCAAGCAGTCGTAAGCATTTGATTAACATCAGAACAGAGAGCGAGAGACGGCCAACTGATGCGGCGGACGCTGAGATTTCAGGAGGGAGAAATCGCATTACACATCATGGAGAAAAAAAATGGATGGAGGGAGAGGAAGGGAAGGAAAACAGGACAGTTTTCATTTGGCAGGGTGAGTGGATTGAGATCAGAAATACAGCAAATCACTCCTGAGGATGAGGAGACTGAGCAAAGGAGACGAGGGAGACATCTGCTCCCGGGGGGAGATTGGGGAAAAGCAGGTAGTCTTCAATCCCATCTGCTGATGTTTTTCTGTCCTATTTCTTCTCTTCCTGTTTCTCGTCTTATCTTAGATCTAAGCAATGGCTAAACTAAACATTTCAGAGGACTCTCTGAGGTTTCAGAACAATTTAATAAGAAAAAACTCTCTGGAAAATTTTGAAGGAAAACGGTTGGACGGAAAGACAGATGGACGGAAATACGGATGAATGGATAGGTGGATAGATGGATATATGGATGGATGGATGGACGAAAAAAGAGATATGAATGAATGGATATAGGGATGGATGCATAGAAAAAGAGATGAATGGATGGACAGATGGATGATTAGAAAAAGAGAGAAAAATGGATGGACAAATGGATAGAAAGAGGATGAGTGGGTGGACTGATGATATAAAAAGAGAGATAGAAATGGATAGAGAAAAAGATGGATGGATGTAAAAAGAGATGGATAGATGGATGAATGGATGGAATATAAGAGAGATGGATGCAAAGATGAATGGATGGATAAAGAAAAAGAGAAAGATGGATGAAAAAAGCAAAGGATTAATGGATGGGCCAGTAAAGGGGCAGATGGATGAAAATAAATGAGAATATATGAAGAGAAAGAGAGATGGATGGATGGATGGATGTAAAAAGAAAGTGGATGGAAGGATGAATGAATGGATAAAGAGAAAAAGAGATGGATAGATGGGTGGACAGAGATAAATAGATGGATGGATGAATGAGTAGAGGTATGGACAGATGAAAAGAGATGGATGGGTGGATGTAAAACGAGAAAGATGGATGGAAGGATAAATGGATGGATAAAGGGAAAGAGAAATGTATGGATGGATGGACAGATGAACAGAAAGAGAGATGGATGGATGGATGTTATTTATCAGGGGTCGCCACAGCGGAATAAACCACCAACTATTCCGGCATATGTCTTACAGGACGCCCTGCCAGCCGCAACCCAATACTTGGAAACACCCATACACTCTCGCATTCACACACATACACTACGGCCAATTAAGCGTATTCAGTTCACCTATTGCGCATGTGTTTGAACTGTGGGGGAAACCGGAGCACCGAGAGGAATCCAACGCCAACATGGGGAGAACATGCAAACTTCACACAGAAATGCCAACTGACCCAGACAGGGCTCGAACCAGTGACCTTCTTGCTGGGAGGTGACAGTGCTAACCACTGAGCTACTGCTTTTTTACCTTCAAAAAACTGCTCAGGGTAAAATCAGAGTCATGCAAGCACGCGCGCACACACACGCACACATAAATCCTTTACCCCTGGGAGTGCTTATGATGGCAAAAATGACCCAAATCACAAACTGCTCCATCTCCCAGTTCTCAAATATAACCTTTCCTTCCTTTTCTATTGCATTTCCACAGGTGAGTTTTTGCCCATGCTGTCTGAGGCACTTTACTGTGTATGTGTGTGTGTGTGTGTGTGTGTGTGTGTGTGTGTGTGTGTGTGTGTGTGTGTGTGTGTGTGTGTGTGAGTATGAGTGAGAGCAAAGAATATTTTCTGCTGTTCTGAATCAGGAGATGTCTGTAAGGGATTGAATGCATACAGAGCAAAGGCTTCCATCGCTCATGGCAAAGGCACACACATTACCAAACACTTCATGTACTTCCAACCTGCTAAGCAGAGATGGTAATATTGGCCGTGCACTGAGCAGTGTGTGCAGAGAGTCTGAAATGTTCTGCTGTGATCATCAATCTGGCCTTTACGAACAGGTGTGTGTTCTGCTCTTTCTTACTTAAACCCAGTCTTGCTTTTTTAAATGCACTTAAAGGTGCAGAATGCAAGTTTGACGCCGTCTGGTTGAACTAGGTATTGCACACCTGGTTCAAAACAAACACAAGCGTAGGTTGCCAGACTGACGACACCAACAACAGTGTGCCTGACTTTCGAGCCTAAAGGTTAATTTAAGTCTGTTCTGAATAAAAGCAACGACGTGCGTGGAATATTTTCTATATTAAAAGGAGTTTGTATTTTATATTTATATTTCAGAAAAAGCTTCTATTTGTTGCTGCTGAACAATGGAAATCTGTGACAATGATTACCACAGCTACATCTCATGTGCTTTACTCAGAGTTAAATGCTAATAATGTGAGTATTAATGCCATTTTACATGACATTATATGGTATTATACTATATACTATATTATTGCCATATACTGAAAGCAGCAGCAGATAGTTCATCTCAGATCTTGAAAATAAAATAAACCATTTGAAATTGAATTTTAGAACTGACTCAGTGTAAACATATCAGTGATTCAGCATCTAGATTTAATAATGTTAAAGAGGTTTAATATGTTTTAATTAGATTATAAACCTTACCATTTTGTTGAAGTGCAGTGAGTGCACTATTCTGTGCTTCTGAATGGTTGTATTTAACTCTGAATGGCTGTATTTAACCTGCTCACCTAATGTTTACATTTGTAATATTTATATTATTTGTTAATTAATCACCTAATGTGGAACTCTGAATCAGCGCCTCATTTTGCAGTCTACTACTGTCCACCGGAGGTCGGATTTCGGTGGCGGACGCATGCTTTGAGAGCCTTCTGGACTGAATGAATGAATTAAGCTGATTTCTACGAAGGCAACCCAGGGTGCTGAAATATAATTGGCTAAACTGGCATTCAGCGGGTTAAATGACCAAAACAATGACAGCCATTCCAGAACGTAATGCACATTTTCAAAGCAAAATATCGGACTTCAGCATTGTTTTTCAGATAAACAAGAATTCACATTTGCAGTAAAATCTTAAAACATAAATTCACAGAGAAAGTCTATGCTAACATTATATTGCAACTAATAATAATAATAATAATAATAATAATAATAATTCCTTACATTTATATAGCGCTTTTCTGGACACTTAAAGCACTTTACACATTTTGGGGGGAATCTCCTCATCCACCACCAGTGTGCAGCATCCACCTGGAAGACGCAACGGCAACCATATTGTGCCAGACCGCGCACCAGCTGATTGGTGGAGAGGACACAGTGATGAAGCCAATTACGATATGGGTATAGTTAGGAGGCCATGATGGAAAGGCCAGTGGACAAATTTGGCCGGGATGCCAGGGTTAAACCCCTACACTTTTTCAAAGGACATCTTGGGATTTTTAACGACCACATAGAGTCAGGACCTCGGTTTAACGTCTCATCCGAAAGACGTTGCTCACTAAGCAGTACAGACACCCCATCAATATACTGGGGCATTAGGACCCACGCAGGTTGAGCACCCCCTGCTGGCCTCACTAACAGCAACCTATCTTTCCCATGTGGTCTCGCATTCCAGGTACTGATCAGGCGCAGACTTGCTTAGCTTCAGTGGGCAATCTGTTTATATTTTCAGACAAATCAGACAAATATCAATCTGTAAACATATTTCTATAGTTTAATTGACGGAAATGAACATGCGTTATGAATGTGACCAAAAAAGTTAGCGAGATCACGGTATACAACATACTTTGTAGAAATTCTGTGAATTAAACTGCACAACGCAAAAGAAACAATGCTAATCGAAAGGATAAGAGTTGGCTCACTATAGAACAAACATGATTGATTTTATTTGATGACATTTTTAGATTTTTGAGGAAAAAGTTTTGTTATGGATGTGACATGTAAAATTGGCACTTGACTTTTTCCTGGTGTCACTTTTGTAAAAATGTCCTTAGGAGAGTCCATGTTAAAAATAAAAGTCTTCTGGAAACATTAAAAGCAGGGCAGTCCAGTAGAATGTGTCTTGCTGTAAGACGAATTGTACAGTACATAAAAATAACGAGAAAAAAATATGCTCATTGTGACTCTGCCCGCACAGTTCGACCTTTCTACGTTTCTTAAAATAAACTAACAACATATAATTATATAATTATAATTACAGTTTCCCAATACCTGACCCTTTGCTAAAGCTAGAGTGAGAATGTTCAAATTAAAATGAAAGTCTCTGTGTGTAGGCTCAAATGACTGAACAAGAGCAGAAATCAATTACATTGACCAAACAGGGTACCGTAATATGTTAATCATTATGGTTTCCATTAACAGCAAATTTTCCTCCAAGAAACAACAGTTAACAAGCTTGATAAGGGTCACTGCGTAACTGATAACAAGAGCAAAGGAGACTCTAAACAGACAGACTTAATATGTCAAGACCTGTTCCTCACTTCGGGTGGCACGGTGGCTCAGTGGTTAGCACTGTCGTTTAACAGCAAGAAGGTCACGGGTTCGAGTTTCGGGTGGACCAGTTGGCGTTTCTGTGTGGAGTTTGCATGTTCTCCCTGTGTTGGCGTGGGTCTCCTCTGGGTTCTCAGGTTTCCCCCGCAGTCCAAAGACAAAGTTATAGGTGAATTGGGTAAACAAAATTGGGCTTAGAGTGAATATAAATGCGTGTGGGTCTTTTCCAGTACTGGGTTGCAGCTAGAAGGGCATCAGTTGCATAAAACATATGCTGAAACAGTTAACAGTTCAATCCGCAGTGGCGACCTCTGAAATAGAGACTGAACCGAAGGAGAATGAATGTTACACACTTCTGTTATTAACCTTCAATAAATCTTGCAAACAGATATCAGCTTCAACTTTCAGACTATTTCTAAAAGTTTACCTTCATTAAAGAAAAGCATTAATCCAAGTCCATCAGACGGATTCATTTCCAACATCAAATGGAAAAAATCCAACACTGAGAAATCAAAGGAAACATGAAACAGCCTTAATAACAGAAAAGCTAAACTAATTTTCCTACATCTGATCAAAACTTGATGTATATCAGTAATGCTGTCAACAGAGCGATGCAGAAATCAATCAAAACCCCCTGAAGGTTTGGAACTATTTGTAGGAGAGTAAATTTTTATTTTTATTTGAACTCTCCTTTTAAGTCGAGGTTGACTGGGGATAGATTTCATGTTTTACTCTAAAGTGATTTCTGCTTTGTCACATTCATTAAAAAAATACTACAAATCAATGTTCCACTATGGTATTGCTGAAGAAACGGATTTGTCGAAAAGTTCATTGAGCACAAGATGACCTTTTGTGTCAACAGCAGGGAATCAAGTACGAGTACAACAGAACCTGACGAATAAAGCATCAATACAGCTATATTTTAACCATTAACAAATTGTTATCAAAAATATTCTAACATTATTTACTTTTAATTTATTTATATACATACATACATACAGTATATACATACAGACAAGTACATATACATATATACATATACATATATATATATATATATACACACATATATACAGGCTCACCAAAATTGGACAATAGAAGATTGGAAAAACGTTGCCTGGTCTGATGAGTCTCGATTTCTGCTATGACATTCGGATGGTAGGCTCAGAATTTGGCATCAACACCATGAAAGCATGGATCCATCCTGCCTTGTATCAACAGTTCAGGTCCCATTAGTACCAATTGAGCATCGTGTCAACGCCAAAGCCTACCTGAGTATTGTTGCTGACCATGTCCATCCCTTTATGACCACAGTGTACCCATCTTCTGATGACTACTTCCAGCAGAATAACGCGCACATAAAGCGCGAATCATCTCAGACTGGTTTCTTGAACAAGACAATGTGTTCACTGTACTCAAATGGCCTTCACGATCACCTGATCTCAATTGAATAGAGCACCTTTGGGATGTGGTGGAACAGGAGATTCACATCACGGATGTGCAGCTGACAAATCTGCAGCAACTGTGTGATGCCATAATGTCAATATGGACCGAAATCTCAGGAATATTTCCAGTACCTTGTTGAATCTATGCCATGAAGGATTAAGGCAGTTCTGAACGCAATATGGGTCCAACCCGGTACTAGTAAGGTGTACCTAATAAAGTGGCCAGTGAGTGTATAACAGGTACATCAGCAGTCAGTCCAAAAGGTAATTAATTACTAACAAAATAATCTCATCTTATTATCTGAATAAATCAAAAATGTTAAAATATTAATATTGTTATTAATAATTCATCCCCCGATATATCAATACTTACGATAACATTAATACAGTCCATAATGAAAACGGTAAGAGATGAAGTCTTGCAGCTTATCAAACATTCATCAAAGCTAGCACTGAAGCAAACCTCTACAGCTGTAACTTCACGCAAACCTGAAAGAAGAGCAAGTTTATCTGAAAGCCAAACTGGAAAAGAGCTGTAATGTTAATCCAGTGATAACCAGATTTCAGAGATACCATTTGTGAAATTCAAACGCAACACTAAACACCAACCCTCGATTATCTGAGCCAAAAAATAAGCGCTTTGGGCAGTTTCAACCTATTATGAAGGCAATTATAAAATCACAACAGAAGATCAATATGCCGATAACAATGAGAATAAAGTGGTTTCTGCATTAAAGCAATAACAATCTAAACTAAGGGTGAGAGTCGTGACTCAAAACTGACATTCACTGAGACCCGTTCAATTTTACCCTCACCTCAGACAAGTTAGTTGACATAATTCAGTTATAAATGTTCTTGTCAATCAAATGTCAAGAGAGTGGCATATTTACCGTGTGCGGCGAATAATTGAGTAAATTGAGTCTATAATCATGACTTGAATACAAGCCCAAAATTACAATTAGACTAATTAGTGAAATGTTCATGTTCAGCAGCGATGAAACAAATGCATCAGACCTTCAAAAGTTATTAAAATAATAATAATTCAGTATGCAAATTTGCTCGGAGCCTAGATTCGGCTCTATTGGTAAATAAGTGACATTGCAAAAATATTAAATAAAATACAGATGCTGGTAGTACAGGCATCAATTCTCACGATTAAATAGTTTCAGCAGGGAAAATAAGTATTGAGCACGTCATGCTTTCTCCTGGACATAATATTTCTAAAAGAGCCCTAATCCTAACCCTAACCATAACTCTTGAATCTGAGAAATTAGTTGTGTGTAATAACAAAGGACTGACACAAGGAGAAAGCACTGAACTACTGAAATGTATTTAATACTTTATATAAAAGGATTTTTTGGCGATGGCAGCTTAATGGACGCCTCCCATATGGAGAACAAAGTCACATGCATTTCTCAGGTGTGAGTTTCTCACAGACTTCAACAGGGTGTAAAAATTTTGATAGTTCTGTGGGTCTCGTCTATCAAATCTGATCTTTATTTTGTATTTTCTATTGGATTCGAGTCAGGTGATTGGCTGGGCCATTCTACAGCTTGATTTTCTTTCTCTGAATACATTTGAGAGTTTCCTTGGCTGTGTTTTGGATCATTGTCTTGCTGAAATGTTCACCCTGGTTTCATCTTCATCACCTGCTAATGTAGATGTTGGACTGAAGCTGCTGATATTCATTTACACTGAAGAAGGGCAGAGGGTTGCTGAAGAACTCCTGAGAGATTTCAGCTGCTGTCTGGGCTTTTACTGCCTTTCTACACCTCTTCCCTGTGACATTTCATTTTATTACACATACTGTAACTTAATTTGTAAACTAATTAATATCGTTTTCTTTGCATTTATGAATTTCTTTGGTTGTTACCAACATCTGGGGAAAATATAGGTTTCAAACTACTAAATGTAAATAAGTCACTTTGCTAACTGCAGAGTTTCAACATCAAAAGTCAAAATTCATCACAAAATTCCAGAAAAATCCAGAAACTGTTAATTAAGGGATACTTTACAATGGAATAGCTTGACTTCTAATTGATCATTTGGTATCAGAAGTGGCTTATATGAAAAACAAGGCCTCTAGATTACGCTCATTTGACCACAATAAAATATGATCATGCCTAGATATTTAATGATTTAATTAGGACAGTAAGATCTGACTTTGCTTAAACATAAGTCTTGTCTCTTAACAGAGATAATGTCCAGTATAGAATATAAAGTCATGCTGCAGTGGAAACAGAATGTATATTGTGTCTGACTCCCATGAGCTTAAAGGACTGCATCCATACATCTCTGCAATGACTCAAATCACTGATTAATAAAGTCATCTGGAATGGCAAAGAAAGCGTTCTTGCAGGACTCCCAGAGTTCATCAAGATTCTTTGGATTCATCTTCAATGCCTCCTCCATCATACCCCAGACATGCTCAATAATGTTTATGTCTGGTGACTGGGCTGGCCAATCCTGGAGCACCTTGACCTTCTTTGCTTTCAGGAACTTTGATGTGGAGGCTGAAGTATGAGAAGGAGCGCTATCCTGCTGAAGAATTTGCCCTCTCCTGTGGTTTGTAATGTAATGGGCAGCACAAATGTCTTGATACCTCAGGCTGCTGATGCCATCCACTCTACAGATCTCTCACACGCCCCCATACTGAATGTAACCCCAAACCATGATTTTTCCTTCACCAAACTTTCTCTGAGAATCTTGGGTCCATGCAGGTTTCAATAGGTCTTCTGCATTATTTGATTCATTCATTGATTCATTCATATTCATTTTCTTTTCAGCTTAGTCCCTTTATTAATCTGGGGTCGCCACAGCGAAATGAACCGCCAACTTATCCAGCACATGTTTTACACAGTGGATGCCCTTCCAGCCACAACCGATCACGGGAAACATCCATAAACTCTCATTCACACACATACACTTCGGACAATTTAGCTTACCCAATTCACCTGTACCACATGTCTTTGGACTTCAGGGGGGAAATCGGAGCACCTGGAGGAAACCCACGCGAACATGGGAAGAACATGCAAACTCCACACAGAAATGCCAACTGACCTAGCAGACGCTCGAACCAGCGACCTTCTTGCTGTGAGGTGACAGCGCTACCCACTGCGTTGCCCTCAACAGATGATTCATTGGAAAAAAAATCTACCTTCTGCCACTTTTCAAAATGATCAACTACAAGTTATTATTTGTTGATCTTACAACTGGGATCGATGACAAGACTGTTGTCAGGTAGTGTATAATGCATGGCAATATTTGACATCCTTTATCCTACCCAATTCCTAAACCACTGCTTTATTAACTATTAATAAGCAGAAAATTGAAGTTAAAATGAATTGTGACTGATATATCTTTCCACAATCTAGAAACTGTGAAGACAAAATCCATTTTAAGATCCGAGGAGCAGAAGTTATATAGGCAGAGCTGCGTAAAAGAAAAATAAGTCAAACACATTTTCTGTTCTGCTGCCCAAAACACCAATCAGTCAGACAGATGCTGAACACCATGAATAGGAAACTCCCAACCATATCAAAATGAAATATATTTATGTTCTGTCCAATTCAGATAAACTCATCTCAGAACACACAACTTTATTTACACTTCTCATTTTTGTTCCAGGAATTAAATCCATCGGTTTCATCTGCATGTCAAAATGTCATTTTCTTTTGCATTATTATAACTTTGATATGGCCCCTTTGGATTGTATTGTTTCTGGATTTTAATATTCTTTGTCTGGGTTTTATTTTGACAGCTGTGAAACTGAAGAGTGTACTGAACTGAAGGTTAAAGGTCAGCTGATGTCCACCGTCTGCATTTCTGACAGCAGACACAGGATAAAGTCTGTGTGTAAACGCCCGAGTGTTTTAAAGCCAGGTGTCCATTTTTAAAGAATATGTATAGTGTGTATGAATGATAAGAAAACTACCGCAAGAGTGTCACTCAACTATCAACTACTAACATTTGATAGATAGGCAGGCAGGCAGGCAGGCTGATTGATTGATTGATTGATTGATTGATTGAAACAGTTTGAAAAAGGATAGATAGATAGATAGATAGATAGATAGATAGATAGATAGATAGATAGATAGATAGATAGATAGATAGATAGATAGATAGATAGATAGATAGATAAAAAACAGTTTGAAAAAGGACGGACGGACGGACGGACGGACGGACGGACGGACGGACGGACGGACGGACGGACGGACGGACGGACGGACGGACGGACGGACGGACGGACGGACGGACGGACGGACGGGACGGACGGACGGACGGACGGACGGACGGACGGACGGACGGACGGACGGACGGACGGACGGACGGACGGACGGACGGACGGACGGACGGACGGACGGACGGACGGACGGACGGACGGACGGACGGACGGACGGACGGACGGACGGACGGACGGACGGACGGACGGACGGACGGACGGACGGACGGACGGACGGACGGACGGACGGACGGACGGACGGACGGACGGACGGACGGACGGACGGACGGACGGACGGACGGACGGACGGACGGACGGACGGACGGACGGACGGACGGACGGACGGACGGACGGACGGACGGACGGACGGACGGACGGACGGACGGACGGACGGACGGACGGACGGACGGACGGACGGACGGACGGACGGACGGACGGACGGACGGACGGACGGACGGACGGACGGACGGACGGACGGACGGACGGACGGACGGACGGACGGACGGACGGACGGACGGACGGACGGACGGACGGACGGACGGACGGACGGACGGACGGACGGACGGACGGACGGACGGACGGACGGACGGACGGACGGACGGACGGACGGACGGACGGACGGACGGACGGACGGACGGACGGACGGACGGACGGACGGACGGACGGACGGACGGACGGACGGACGGACGGACGGACGGACGGACGGACGGACGGACGGACGGACGGACGGACGGACGGACGGACGGACGGACGGACGGACGGACGGACGGACGGACGGACGGACGGACGGACGGACGGACGGACGGACGGACGGACGGACGGACAGACAGACAGACAGACAGACAGACAGACAGACAGACAGACAGACAGACAGACAGATAGATAGATAGATAGATAGATAGATAGATAGATAGATAGATAGATAGATGGAGAACAGACAGGACAGATAGACGGACAGAAGACCGACAGACAAATAAAGGACAAATACACATTCAGACAGAGGACAAATACAGACAGACAGACAGACAGACAGACAGACAGACAGACAGACAGACAGACAGACAGACAAATACATAGACAGACAGGGAAAAGACAGGGGACGGACAGACAGACAGACAGACAGACAGACAGACAGACAGACAGAAAACATACAGATATTTTTAAATAAAATTATAATTCTATGCATTTACATACATTTACATGCGTGCACACACACAAACAGCTCTGTAGGTAAGAGCTAATCCCAGTGAAAGAGGGAAATAATAGGCCCATTTTCTCTTCATTCAGTCTGTTGTGACAAGCAGTAATTTCTCTCCTGCTTTCGGTTTCCTCCATTGCAAAGAAAGAAAGAAAGAAAGGCGAGAAAGATGGAGGACGAAAGTAACAATTTACCTGACTGCCCTTACTAAAAAAACTGATTTCTGAATGTGTGTGTGCAAGTGATGAAAACAATCATTCAAGTGCATCAATGTTTTTAAAGACAGACTGACCACAATATGCCTGAAAAAAAAGAGAAAAGAAATGAGTCAGATGTGAAATCTAGAGTACAGCTCAATTTTAATCATTTAATGTTTTAAATATTATTATTAAATAATATAAAAAATTTCATTGAATTAAATATTTTTTATATTTTATAATAATTCAATATTTGTATTAAAAGTTTAATGATTAAATAGTTATTAATAATATATATTATTAAAATATTATTTTAATGAATAAAACATTAAATTATGTTTATAAATATATATATATATATATATATATATATATATATATATATATATATATATATATTATATTTAATAACTATTATTATTATTATTATTAAATATAATTCTTATATTTATTATATATTATGATTCTTATATTTATTATATATTAATTTATTTATTATATATTATATTTATTATTTATCTTTTTTATTTTTATTATTTATTGTATTATTATATATATTTACTGTATATTATTTATTATATTTATTATGAACAATTATTATATATTATTATATATTATTATATATTATATTTATTATTTATCTTTTTTATTTTTTATTTTATTATTATATATTATATTTATTATTTATTTTATAAATATTATTTATTATATTTTATTTATTATATTTATTATAAACAATTATATTTATATTTTGTTTAATAATAAATATAATATAAAAATATTAATAATTTATTTATTAAAATATATTCATAATTATTAATGATAAAAACCAAAAATTACATGATTACATTAAAAAGTTCAATTTGTGGAGTAGGGTTGGGCGATGTCGATATTTATCATTTATTTTATAAATATTATTATATTTTATTTATTATAAACAATTGTATTTATATTTTGTTTAATAAATATAATATAAAAATATTAATAATATATTTATTAAAATATATTCATAATTATTAATAATAAAAAATCTTAGGAGTTTAATGCGAACTCTATTCAACCTATTGTTTTACCTTAGTAGCATTTTAAAACCAGTGAGTCCTAATGAAATATGTCCAAAAACACACTGGAAACCCTTCAAATGTACTGTACTAGGTTTCATTTTAAAATTTGTAATATTTTAATGTCCTTTGTAGCAAAACAACATTAGATAATCTGTGATTGTTCATTTTTCCAGCACAGAAACAGTATTAATATTTTGTTTATTGGCACCGTTTGTCTGTCTCCCCAAAAACATTAAATACTGCTTGTGTGTGTGTGTGTTTGTACTTTGAACGAGGAAACATGCCAAAAGCTCACTTGGAGCTGTCCATCTTTGTTTTCCAACTTGTGTACAGGAACGTGATCAACTCGGCCGTGATATCATTTCCAGCTCTGACATCCGACGTAAATGGTATGCAGCGTTACATATCTCATTACCCCTGCATGCAGACTGTTGTATAACAGAGAGAAGCGGGAAGAGAGCCAGGTGAGAGAGATACAGAGAAGGCCATGGTCGCAGTCAATCAACGAGACTCAATTACTTAATAATGTCTCATTATTGAGCCCTGATTAACCCTCATCCATCTCCTGATATCACTGCAAGGACTCGCAGAGGACGAGAGCTTTTCCTTCTCTATTCCTGTTTTCCAGCCCCCTGCCTTTTTTGCCTGCAATTACTCTTTCATTTCGCTTTCTGGTTTTAGCCGTCTCGTTTCATTCATCTTCGCCTGCATACTTTCGTCTCATTTGTCATTATGTCATTTTTAGGTCTATGAAGGTCTGAGAAGCGGAAATAACAAAAAAAAAAGATCTCTTTTTATATTTGAGTTGTTTCTCCTAGACTACAATGACATAAAATCGAGGGCAAGTTAAGAAATGAAGACCTCTGCTTCTCGGATTTCTCAAAATAAATAAAACAGCACAAGATGATGAATAAATAAAATCATTCATTCATTTTCCTTCGGCTTAGTCTCTATTTCAGAGGTCACCACAGCGGAATGAACTGCCAACTATTCTAGCATACGTTTTACACAGCGGATTGGGAAACACCCATACACACTCTGAATGAACTGCTGAATGAAAGTTAAACAGCTGAAAAATGAAAAACCAAAAATTGCATGATTACATTAAAAAGTTCAATTTGTGGAGTAGAGTTGGGCGATGTCGATCAATTTGGCATCGTACCATGTCTAATGTGAAGCATCACGATGGATGATGGCATCGTCGTCGTAGGCGGCGAACTAATTATTTATGAATAATGAATTAATTCATAACAAATTAATTATTTGTAGCCTACTGCTTCAACTACCTGACCCGCATGATCTTAGTTTTACCAATAACCAAATTATAAATAAATAAAGATAAGTTACACACAAATCACCACCTGTCAATCACTTTTTCTGCGGGGCATGAATAGGCAGAGTGATCTGTGTCGTCATAATGGCGTCGACAAACTTGGTTGGTAATAAAGGTGCACAACCAACCAGCAGTATCTGAGGTTTTCGCTAAAATTATTAAGTACAAGCTTGAAAGCGAAAGATTGAAGCAGTCTGTGTCTTTGTTCAAAAATGTGTGTGTGTGTGTGTGTGTGTGTGTTCAGAAATACTTGGTGAAACGCCAGTGTGGATCGTTTTCATTCTAAAATGTCATGTTAAAACGAAGACGTATTAGTGCCTACTTGCACTATGCTATCCGAACCGTGCCCAGGCCCATTTCCCGGATCGTTTGAGAAGTGTGAGTGCGCTGAATCGGGCTCAGGCACGGTACACTTGGCCGGCCCTCGCCCGGTTGGAAGAGGTGTGCCTGAGCGCGGTTCACTTGGGCTTTGATTAATAAATCCATGTGAAACAGTCACTTAAAAGTCACATCTCGCTTTCAGTTTCGGGCTTTGGCGCGTTTTGCGCTCACACACAAGCGTACCGCGCCAAAGCCCGAAACTGAAGACGAGACGTGACCTTTAAGGGACTGTTTCACAAGGATTTATTAATCATTCTTACTGTTCAATGAACGCAAACAGTCGTAGTTTATTAAAGACGCAAACCCCTCACTGCACGACAGCTGCGCCTTCAGCAAACCTCCTAATTCCTGCAGCACGAGGACTTCATGACTGTTTATGAGTGTCAAAAGTGGCTGATCTGTTCGGCGAAATATCTGACTGTGTGTCGCCGCATCCCAAACGACTAAAACAATATAACTGAAGAAATCTTCACTGTGTTGAGCGAGAGCGCTTCTCTACTGAACAGTGCATCATCGATGACGTAAGCGTGCCCAGGCCCGAATGTAATGTGAGTGCGGGCCGTCGGGGGAGACGGGAGGGGGGACAAGCGTGCTTTGGCTGGTTCAAGTCAAATGTACATAGTGTGAGTACGCCCTTAGTGTAAACGGGGCCTTGGTGTGTATTTTCCGTGAGGGTTGCTGCTGCGATGATGTCTATCGGTCATCAGCCATGGCATCGTCTATCTACCCAACCCTACCAACAGGCTTTTATTTTGTTTTCGCAAATATCAATAATGAACACAGAGTTCACCCACAATGTCAGGTGTCCTGCACTTAATTGATAATCAATAATCTATATTACAAATTACTATTTAAATGTAAATATTTAAATTACAAACCGATAACTACAGTTAGCCAAATAACATTACATTTACATCCTGTTCAAACAGCTGTTTTTTTTACACCAAATCTAACATCTACTTTTCCAAATTCAATCAATTCCTGATGCATATAATCAGATCCTGCTTTTATTTAATTCAATAAATATCCTGACTGACTGGGAAATGCATCAGATTACAGAAGCAGAATGCTGTAAATGAAGTTTCAGATTGACTTTCAACGTGTAACCTGAGAGCAGTAACATTTTCCATCGAGTGTCATTTTGTGACCTTGTATTTTTTCCCCCCAGAGTGTGAAAACGCTTGAACTGGCATGCCGGTGTTCGGATCAATGGAAAAGCAGGCATGAAAGTCAACACTTGACCACAATGACTCTGCCCGCTTATCACCGTGCTACCGTGGCAACATTGGTATCCATAGTGACACTGATATCTGCATTGCGAGTAGACATTTGATCTTTAACATCACTCTCGACAGATACCTTTCTAATTAAATGCCATTGATTGAATCTGACCTCTCCACCTGCCTGGTTTCACTTCCCAATCCACACGAATACACAGACACACAAAGAGAAAGCCAAATAATGGAAGTTTCCAAATAAATGGGAAAACCCAATCCTATCTTAATGAAGATCTTAAAGGGTAGGCACTCAATTACTTACAGTGTAACAAAAAAAATCTTTCTGAGAATCTGACTGGAGCAGAAGTACAGTATAATTACATCAAAGCACCGATAAGACTGAACTGAACACCACCACCCGCTGTATTGACTCTGAACTACTTTCCCTGAAGAGCAACAGGAGGTGAGACATGCAAAAAAGGCTTGTGGCGATCTGTTGCAGTGCCTTTCGGCTTAAATAATGCAGAGCTGTCTTGATCTACAGAGACAAAACTTTCTCAGACAAATAAAAGAGCATTTTCTCATACATGCATACCAGCAAACACAGAAAGCCAACTAAGTAGCCTTTTTAAGCTATTGTATAACTTCATAGCATTTTAATGTTCCAATAGTTTAACATACAGTTAAGGTCAGAATTATTAGCCCCCGTTTATTTTTTTCCCCCAATTTCTGTTTAACGGAGAGAAGGTTTTTTTCAACACATTTCTAAACATAATAGTTTTAATAACTCATTTCTAATAACTGATTTATTTTATCTTTGCCATGATGACAGTAAATAATATTTGACTAGATATTTTCACTTCTATACAGCTTAAAGTGACATTTAAATGCTTAACTTGGTTAATTAGGTTAACTAGGCAGGTCATTGAAAAATTATGGTTTGTTTTGTAGACTATCGAAAAAATATAGCTTAAAGGGGCTAATAATTTTGACCTTAAAATGTTGTTTTATTTTATTAAAAACTTCATTTATTCTAGCCGAAATAAAACAAATAATACTTTCTTCAGAAGATATATTATCAGACATACTGTGGAAATTTCCTTGCTCTGTTAAACATCATTTGGGAAATGTTTAAAAAAATAAAAAATTAATTCAAAGGGGGGCTAATAATTCTGACTTCAACTGTATGTATGATAGACGGCTGCCAGACAAATGGATTGCTAATTAAGATATGAACAGTAAACTAACTTGTCTACATTGTTCAAACTACCTATTTAAGACCAGTTGAGTTAACACAATTCTTAAGGGGTTTTGGGGGGACAACTTAATTGTTTTATGCTCAATAAACTTAAATCTGTAAAAAATAAGTTAACTTAATTCCCTAATGTGGTCTCAACACATCGATAAATCCATGTGTCAGTGTTTATTTGGATGACAAAAAAATTTGAAAACAAAATTCTACCAAAGAAAACAAGATAAAAACAAAATTAAAATTAAGTGATGATCACAACTATAATAAAAACACGTTGACACGATGCTCAATTGGTAATAATGGGCCTAAAGTGTGCCAAGAAAATAATCCCCAACACCATTACACCACCACCAGCAGCCTGAACCGTTGATGCAACGCAAGATGGATCCATGCTTTCAGGTTGTTGATGCCAACTTCTGACCCTACTATTCAAATGTTGCAGCAGAAATCGAGACTTATCAGACCAGGCAACATTTCTCCAGTTTTCTATTGTCCAATTTTGGTGAGCCTGTGTGAATTGTAGCCTCAGTTTCCTGTTCTTAGCTGACAGGAGAGGCACCCGGTGTGGTCTTCTGCTGCTGTAGCCCATCCGCCTCAAGGTTGGACATGTTGTGCGTTCAGAGATGCTCTTCTGCAGACCTTGGTTGTAACGAGTGGTTATTTGAGTTACTGTTGCCTTTCTATCAGCTGGAACCAGTCTGGCCATTCTCCTCTGACCTCTGGCATCAACAAGGCATTTGCGCCTACAGAACTGCCGCTCACTGGATATTTTCTCTTTTTCGGACTATTCTCTGTAAACCCTAGAGATGGTTGTAGATCCCAGTAGATCAGCAGTTTCTGAAATAATCAGGCCAGTTTGTCTGGCACCAACAACCATGCCATGTTCAAAGTCACTTATATCACCTTTCTTCCCCAATCTGATGCTCGATTTGAACTGCAGCAGATAATCTTGACCATGTCCATATGTCTAAATGCATTGAGTTGCTGCCATGTGATTGGCTGATTAGAAATGTAGGTTCACGAGCAGTTGGACAGGTGTACCTAATAAAGTGAGGTGAGCGTAATTCTAAATTTACTGTCAAAATGAACACTGGTTTATGTGCTTCTGACTTTGCCTTGTGTGTATTTGATGTAAAAGAGAACTTATTTAATGCTCACATGACATGCCATTTGAGCAATGCCTGTTTAACCTGACAAGGCTTTAAACTGCATGCAGATTTTTGTTTCCAGAGTATCTGAGGCACAACTTACAAAGCTCCGCCCTCTTCTGCAAAATGGGCGGGATCAGCAGCTAAACTGCCTTTAATGTTATGCATACTAAAATATTGTGCGTTGGCTTCTACCCACAAGTACCATTCACAGCATGGTATAATACAGGTGTTACACCAAAAAGGCTTGTGGTGATCTGTTGCAGCGCCTTTCGGCTTAAATAATGCAGCGCTGTTTTGATATACAGAGCCAAAACTCTCTCTGACAGGTAAAAGAGCATTTTCACATCTGCCTGGTAAAACAGAGTAAAGCTAGCTGTCATTCACTCAACCAGAGACATTGTAGATATCCTTATAATCTCCAAAAATGTACCACAGTACATGCTCTCACAGTTGTTTGAGATGAGCTCAGGGGAAAGTGAAATTGCTGTGGCCTGTGTCAGACTGTCTCTTCCGCTGAATATTAATAAGCATATGCTAACTACCATCCTTTCACTTAATAATACAAACAGGGGAATAGCTCTGCTAGGAAAAAGCAAGAAATTGTTGAAGTCATGTCAATTCAAGAAATTATAGAGATGGTACATGCTATTATTTTTCAATCATACCTATTTCCTTTGCTTATCATATCAACCTATTTCAGTAAAATGTGAAAATATAGCAACAGGATGAATGGTTATGATGAACATATGCTGTGCATTTGCATGGCCCACTTCTCTTAAACTTCACTTTCTGCTCCATAAACTTCCAATTCAAAAGCTTATGAGCTTTTAATGTCTTTCACACCAACCGATTCCACTACATCACATTGTTTTCTCTCTCATTCTCTTTTTTGCATATTTGTTTTATCTCATTCTTTTGTGCATGCTTCAGCTTTTTTCCGTCAGCCATTCATTGTGCATGCATTGTCATGCAGTTATTTTTGCATAAAAGAGACTTATGGCTTGAAAATGGCTATATTACACTTTTATACATTCATAATTGCATATTTTGGATTTGCTACACTGCATTGAAGGTATATATATATATATATATATAGGTGTATATATATATACACACACACACACACACATTTACATACACACACATATTATATATATATATATATATATATATATATATATATATATACACACACACACACACACATACATACATACATACATACACATACATACATATATATATATATATATACATATATATATATATATATATATATATATATATATATATATATATATATATATATATATATATATATATATATATATATATATATATATATATATATATGTTTTTACATTACATTTTTTATTTGCAATTATGAACCCAAATAAGGCCTAAATGCAAGTTGTGTATTTTTTTTTTATTTGTAATTGGTAACATTTCAGAAACTAAGTACCGTAATAGACACGAAGTTTAGAAGAAAATGCATTTTTCCCCCAAAAAAACTTGAGCAATTATGTTGACATTTTAGCTTTGCATTGCAGAAATAAACACATTTTTAAACTATATTTCAATAGAAAATGTTTTAGATTCTATATAAAATTGTTAATTATAAAATCATACTTTTTAAACTTTATTATTGTTTTTGCAAGGGTTTTATTTATTAAGCATGAAAGTCTTCTTTCAATAAAATTATAGAGCATAAATTTTAAAGACTGCAAATGTTTATTAGATAATGGTAGTGTAGATAAAGAAAATCTATAATAACATATAATAAGTAACTGAACTTTCATATCTATTAAACAAATCTTTCCAAAAAGTTTTCATAAGCCCCACTCATAATCATTTTAAATGATCATAATCACAAGTTTGACAAAAATAATGACGATTTATTATTTTCCCCCTTAATCAAGCACCCCTACTTAAAATAACAGTTACAGATTCTGCACTGTTTCTAGCTCATTAATCAAATAAGCTCTCAATCTCTAATCATGGATCATTTGTAACACTAGAGGATGATCATTTTAGGTTTTAATAAAAGTTGTGGGATACATGCAGCTCAGAAGCAGCATGAACATTCTTTAAAACATCTCTATTTTGTTGTTCAGCCATTTGTATTTTTCTGCTGAACCATTTTATTCATATTGAGGCAGTCCAATTCTGACTCCAAACCACTCTATTAGGATGTTAATACACAAAGCTCCTTCTGTAAGTTTTATGACCAAAATGTCTTACCCTGTACTTTTCTCTGAACACATAAGCGGTGTTCACACTTTAGGAATTACACCAGAGAGAGAGAGAGAGATACATATACATGTTTAATTTCTTCTTGTCTCTATCTTCCCTGCTGTGAATTGCTCTACATGAATCAGTGAGGCTAAACAGCAGCCATTCTTGTTCTCCAAACCCATGAAATTGAGCTGCAAGTGTATGTGTGTGTGTGTTTCTACAGTGAATGAAGGATTA
>NC_079452.1:18403580-18453580 GCF_903798145.1 Danio aesculapii
GAGCACAATAGCGAGAGACAGGTGTTTCAGTGTTTGTGAATAGTCTGGATGCTACAGTTTCATGAGGGGAAAAGAACGTGTCCTCCTGGAAACAGCATATCTGTTATCTTCTCGCAGCACTCCCACCACAAAGAAACGCAATAATCTTTACCTTTTATAAACCCTAAAGTAACAATTGGACCCCAAAATTTGATTTTCTCCTTTCTCCGTCATCTTTCTTCTCTTCGCGTTTCTGCTTGACCTTTATTTTGCTCTCAATTATATCCAGATTTTTCGCTATGTTGCACTTCCCTTTCTTCCCTCTCTCATTCATCCACTGAGCATCACCTGAACTCAACACTCCTTTATCTTTCACGCTAGCGCGCACACACACACACACACACACACACACACACACACTTCTTTCAAAAAACTATACATTAAAAAGTCTCAGAAGAGAGAAAATAAAGATTGCTGACAGGTTTAAAGATCTGGAGAGTGTAATAATTGAGCTACATTTCACTTTAAGAAACTTTTTATAAGATGTTTGTACTAAGGCCGAGTTCAGACTGCATGATTTAAGCCCAGATTTTGACTCGCTGACAAGTTTTTAGAAATCCCCAACAAAATGCCTGAAATCACAGATAAATTGGTGCTCGTTCACGTGAGTAACAATCACACAGTGCAGTCTCAGAAATAAAGGTACAGGAGCTGTCACTGGGGCAGTACCTTTTCAAAAGATACATATTTATACCTGAAGGGGCCATAATGCTACCTCAAAGGTACTTTTAAGGTACATTTGGGCACTAATATGCACCTTTGAGGTACCACTGTGGACTCTTTGGGTACAAAATATGTATTTTTTGGAAAGGTCCTGCCCAGTGACGGCTCCTGTACCTTTATTTCTGAGAGTGTGTGAACTTTCAAACACTCGCAGAAAATCGCAGATGAGTCGAGGACACCCGTGATATATTTGGCGTGCTAAATATCTGGACCTGTCAGCAACTCAAAATCATGCCGTGTGAAATGTGATTACCTGCAGCCAGTAAGAGAGCAGCATCCACTAGTGTGGGTATCTGCAGGTCAGCTGGAGGTTGGGATCAGCTGGAGTTAAAAGGGATTCTTTTCAGTTTATTTGGACCCAAGAAATGGAGGAAAACTAGTGTAAATTTTAGAGCTGTGGACCTACATTTGTCTCACGGTTCGGTTACGATTATCATCCCATCGATTTGGTTCAATTCGATATCTCGGTGCATAGACGATGCTTTTCATAAACAGTTGTACATTTTTTTCACAGCAGCAACTCTTGTATTAAAATGTATAAACATATTTATATACTATTTGTAATACAATTTTGCCATTTAATACAAACAGTCAGATATATAAACTGTATCTTTAACCAACACAAGCATTTATAGCAAATAATATAAACAAATATAAATATCCCGCTCGCTTTCTGATCCTTGTCTACCAAGTTCTCTTACACCACTTTGATTGGTCAAACGCTCAACAAAAAGGGCTGCGATTGGCACTTGCGCGCTGGGCTCTTCACAGATGAGACACAGATGACACTGATAAATGGCAGTGGCAATCACAGCTGATTCGTGACAGACGCGGTGGAGAAAACTGCATGCACGCACTCGTGTCTGTATCCAGTATCGCTGTAAAACAGTCGAAAGGAGAGAAAAAGTCATGCCAGCAGGTCAAATGTGTGTGTGTGAGAGAGAGAGAGAGAGAGAGAGAGAGAGAGAGAGAGAGAGAGAGAGAAATTAAGTTTACTTTCATTCTCTCAATCGCAGTGAAATAGGGTCTTCGTAAGTGTCAGTGAAAGACTGATCCAGCAAACACACATGCAGTGAAATTGTGCAGTTTCTGCATTTTTAAGTAGTTGGAGCACTGTAAATACTCGCGCTCGGCCGCACGCCTCCCTGACGTCAGTACCCACTAAAGGCTTCTTTTTCATTATGTAGTTAATAACGAAAGATATACTACGTGACCTCACGCTGTTTCCATGTCACTTCTCACGTGTTTGGTAGTGGGATGTAGTTTTGCGGATCGAGACTAAGTTGTCAATGACTCTTACTACTGTAAAGTCATGCAGTGTGAAACCCCATCGCCGATCCATCTTGCAGTGTAAAGCAGCGATGGAACGCTACCCCAGATAGTCATGCAAAACATCTGTGACACGACTTTAAAAATCATGCAGTCTGAACTCAGCGTAAAATGACCAGTATTAAGAAGAAAGATCGTTTAAAAATAGCTTAATTCCTCAGATTTGTTTCATATTTCACTTAGAACACATCAGATTATGAACATAAGCAGCATTTTTGCAATAACTTTGACTCATTTCAGTCTGGAAGAAGCGATTGAGGTGTTAGAGCTCTCTGTCTTTATAGGACTCAATGGAATAGAATAGGCTTTACTCTTCAGGTTACTTTAGGCCAAAAGCTAGTTAGCAAGCACAGATGAAGAATGAGTATGTGTGTCGTTGTCAGTGGAGTAGGTTAGGTCACTGTAAAGCTAAAAGGCTAATCCTGTTAGCATAGGAGTTAGCATTAGCGCTGAGACCTGTTTTTGAGTATTATGACAGAGAGGGCACATCACTAATGGAAACTAACCCAAAACAAAGCCAAAATGCTCAACCATTATTTTCAAATAATGTCGCAGACTTTGTTTAATCTGTTGTCAGTATATACAGTGTGAAAAGTATAAACATGTCATGTTGTCTTTCTGGGAAAAATATTTCTAAAGGAGCTGTTGACATAGAATTGAACCAAATTTTGGTAAAAAAAAAACTAAACAATACAAACATAAAAATAAAACAAAACAAAAAACTGAAGAATGAGTGGAATGGAATGACACAAGGAGGAAGTGCTGAACTACTGAAACGTATTTAAAACTTTATATTAAAGGCTTTTTAATGAGAAGCTTAAAGACGCCTCTCATATGAAGAACAAAGTCACATGCATTGCTCAGGTGTGAGTTTTTCACAGACTTCAACAGGGTGTAAAAATCTTGATGTTCGGTTGGTTTCATCTATCAAATCTGAGTTTTATTTTGTATTTTCTATTGGATTTGAGTCAGGTGATTGGCTGGGCCATTCTACAGCTTGATTTTCTTTCTCTGAAAGCATCTGAGAGTTTCCTTGGCTTTGTTTTGGATCATTGTCTTGCTAAAATGTCCACCCTGGTTTCATCTTCATCCTCTGCTAATGTAGAAGTTGGACTGAAGCAGTGAATATTCATTTAAAATGGGGAAGGGCAGAGGGTTGCTAAATAACTACTGCGAGATTTCAGCTGGTGTCTGGGCTTTCACTGTCTTTCTACACCTCCCTTTCTTCATGTGTTCAATACTTTTTCCCAGCGTCATTTCATTTTATTACACATAACTTCATTTGTAAACTAATTAATATTGTTTTCTTTGTGTATATGGATTTCTTTGGTTGTTACCAACATCTGGTGAAAATTTCTAGTCAACAGCATCTTTAGAAATATGTTTTCTGAGGAAAAAATGGTGATGTGTTGAATACTCATTTCCCTCGCTTTATAGCCTTATGTAAGTTGAAGCAAGCAGTCTGGAAAAGCCTACTTTGTGTGAAAAAATGAGTTAATGTCTTGTTGTGAGCTATAAAACAAGAAGAATGAAATGAAAAACAATTCTTTCATCTGTTTTTCTTTGCAGACATTATTAAAAATGCTATAAAAAATCATTGGACGTATGAATTATTCAGCATATCAGTTTTAGATGACATTCTCTTGTGATAGTTATATACCATATTTACTTTATATTGATGCTTAAAAATTTCACAATTTCATCATTTTCAATTGCTTAAGCCATATACATACCACTATGAAAAATATGGTAATAATAACCATATTGTACGTAATATTTTGGAATATCATTCAAATGATTTTCATAGTGGCGGCACAATGGCTCAGTGGTTAGCACGGTCGCCTCACAGCAAGAAGGTCGCTAGTCCCAGCTGAGCCAGCTGGCATTTCTGTGTGAAGTTTGCATGTTCTCCCTGTGTTGGCGCGGGTTTCCTCCGGGTGCTCCGGGTTTCCCCCACAGTCCAAATACATGTGCTATAGGTGAATTGAGCAAGTAAATTGGCCGAAGTGTATTTGTTTTTCCCAGTACAGGGTTGCGGCTGGAAGGGCATCAGCTGTGTAAAACATATGCTGGAATAGTTAGCGGTTCGCTATGGTGACCACTGATTAAAAAGCGACTAAGCAGAACGAAAATGACTTAATGAATGATTTTCATAGTCTCTAAATACTATTTGTGGGATAAAAGAAAATATATAATAGGCCAGCATGATATTGGAAGACGTTTCTCGATAGATTTTGTTTTTCTAAAATATATATTGCGAAATGAATATAAATTCACCATATGAACTGGATAGCTCTATTTGGAAAGATTTCATTCATTTAGATGGATTGAGATAATCAAGTCTTTTTTCCATGCAGTGCATCTGCATAAAACATGATAAATTAAGACAGAGCAAAAGTCTAACAGTTTTCAGCTACAGACATTGAACAATCAAACTTGGACATCAATGTATAAATTATTTAAAAATAACAATATCTTTAGCTTTGAATTTTTAGTAAATAATCTAATCCTGCGATGTGCCTTTCGTAGATACACACACTGTTATATTGATATATTGTGCAGCCCTTTTCCATAAAATGGCCATAAACATAAAACACAAATAATTTGTGTGACTGTGTGAACAAATACAGCTGAACAAAGAACTGCAATCCTTCTAAACACAAAGCAAATCTTTTCTTCTGAAAACCACTGTGCATAACACACATACATAATTGTATGATCTTTGCACGTGAGGGCCTTACAAAATCTCATAGTAAATAACTTCACGCTAGTAATCCCAAATGAGCAATGCCAATACAATACTTCACTCCCACATAAAGTATACAGATCTACAGTAAACTTCGTAACACTTGGTAAAAACAATACTTTGGTAACACATTACAATATGGGACACATAGTTATTTTTAATGTATAAGTTTCAACCAAATGCAGTGTCCTGGCTTTAATTGAGAGAATTGGGCTCATGATACCAGATCACAATGCAGAGCCAATTAAATAAGTCTTTAACACTCCATCTAAGGTCAGTCTCCATATCAGGAAACTTCTTTAAAACTCGCAATTCTGACTTTTTATATCTGAATTTTCTTTATATTGAAATTTTTTGAGCTTATATCACACAATTGCCAACTTGTATCTCAAAATTGTATGATATAAAGTCAAAATTCTAACCTTATAACTCCGACTTGTGACATTTTATCTAAGAACTCTGACTTCATATCACGCAACTGCGACTTTATTTCTCAGAGTTGTGAATTTATATCTCAGAATTGCGAGAATAACACATTTACTAACATGAACAATGTACAATACTTATTCGTTAATGCACCATGAGTTAACATGAACTAACAATGAACAACTTTATTTACTAATGTTAACAAAGAAGATTAAATACTGCAATGAATATGGTTTGTTTGTGTTAGTAAATACAAATACAGCTAACATGTGTCCTGTATTGTAAAGTGTTACCAATACTTTTGCTTTACGATCTCTCGCTTTTGACCAAGCTGTACAAAACCCTTAATAGAATACAGAGATTATAAATAAACTCAAACAACACACACACAAACACACCTAGCAGCAAGTATTGAGCAAAGCCAGACTGTCACTTACATCAAAATAGGTCTCTCTTCATCTCACCAGGACGAACAAGTATATTCTCCTCAACCAAGATCACTTGTTTTCGTCTTCTCCTTCTCTGTCCTTCATTTTCACCTTCTCCATCACTGTTTTTGAGACTAAAGCGCCGGTTGCGCGGTTGTGTTTGTGTGTATGTGCAGCATAAAGTGCGTTAAATACATCTCACGCCAGCATTATTTGTATAATTAATGCATTTCTTAATTGCTATGCATGTAACTCATCGGTTTTTCCTGTCGTTGCGACATGTACTTCAGTTACGATACATCCATGTGTGTGTGTGTGTATGTAGTGCAGTTCTAATCCCTTTGAGGAAGTGAGAGAGCTGGTGCTTAGCAGCCGGGACTCCATAGGGAATAAAAGACAAATGCTTCACTTCAACACACACACACACACACACACAGGATAAATGATGCTGATGCAAACTTCTTAATCTCAATGTCATCCTATTATGCAATAAACATCAACTACATATTTAACCTCATGCTAAACACTCAGCTCACACACATACAGTACTTGCATAAGTGGATTAGAGTGTCAAAGTAGGACACTGTCTGAAGCTCTTAGCCTCAACCGTCCTTGGCAGTGCCGTCATTATGAGAAGGCAAAAACAGGCCCAAGACCTCATACAGGATCAATACACTGGACAGCTGACACAGAGAGCTCACACGCACACACACACACACACACACATCTTGACCTACTTGAAGTGGCCATGGAACAGAAGTTAACCCTTGTGTGCTGTTAGAGGTGTTTTCATCCACTCTGGGGTGATTCTGTGTCTTAATTTGGCCACAACATTCTCTGTGTTTCAGCAGATGGAATGATTCATCTTCATCATCCTGCTAATGTAGATGTTGGACTGAAGAAGCTCATATTTATTAACAATGAGGAAGGGCAGACGATTGCTGAAGAACTACTGAGAGATTTCAGCTGCTGTCTGGGCTTTCACTGTCTTTCTACACCTCCCTTTCTTCATGTGTTCAATACTTTGTCCCTGTGTCATTTCATTTTATTGCACATAACTTCATTTGTTAAGTAATTACCTTTGTCTTATATGTATTTCTTTAGTTGTTACCAACATCCAGGGAAATTTTCAAGTCAACGGCACATTTATTCTGTAAAAAATGTATGTGTTCAATGCTTATTTCCCCCCACTGTACATATAAAAATAAGTATTTAGATTTCATGACGATTTTAAAACTGGAAATGCAAAGATTTGTGTAAAAAGCTGTAGAATTGTGAAAAACCAAATTGATACCAATGTAATAAGCTTACACAGGTCAAAGCTTTATCATGTGACTCCTGTTTGTTCATTTGAGACGTTGTCCGAGCTCCATCTGGCACTCGGAGAACATATGAATGCACAAGGGTACATACGCTTACTGCCTGGGACCTGATCAATAGCTTTCTCTCTGTTCAAATGAATTGTCAAATGCACAATGTGACGAACAAACCACCTGTTGTTCTGGTTTTTCTTTCGCTCTCTGAGCCTCTCAGTGATTTGGCAGCTCCCTCAGCTATCAGTTTTATTTCACCTTAAAAGCAGCCTGTCTGAATGCCAAGCAGTAAAGTAACTCAAACAACTAAAAACCTATTTACTTTTTTAAAGTGGCTGTTCGTGTGTTCAAACCTTGATATTTTAAATGCAACACAGGCTCATTGTGAAAACATACCCCCGTCTACATTTCTGAAGAGCGCAAATTATGTAGCCAGAGCTACTTAGAGTTGCATTTTGTCTTTAAAACAAACGCCATGTGGTGGTATAACGCCGCTGCCGCCGTCGTCTTCTGTTCATTTTCGCGCTTACCAGCAGGTGGACGGCTTTTCTGCTGTTACCAGTTTGCCCAGTAGCTCGCACGTAAGTCTGTGGACTTGAGATGCAGAGAGAAGTTGACCGCGACGACGGGGTTCGAGACCAGAAAAGAACGGTTCGAGAAAGCAGGTAAAACAAAAACAATAAGCAAAATATAAAATAAAGAAGTAAATAACTGAGTGAGAATGTGGTAAAATCTGAAAATGTGGTAAAAATCAACGGCTTTTCTTTTTCTGGATTGCTTTTGAAAACACTGTCAACTGGGTTTAGGAAAGGGGGTGATATTGTCTATCTGTGTTTTACACTAACAGTTGTGTGTAGGGAAGGGGGTGGGTGGGGCTAATCGGTCAGATGTCAGTTGGTCAGTCAGTCAACAGCGACCTCTGGTGGATTTAAGTGAGAACAAAAACTTTTTTTTTTTAAAAAAGTACCTTCTGGGACATATTATGCGCTGTCTAGAAATGTATACAGGGGTACATACCAATGAGCCTGGATTGTTTAATTGAAAGTTTCAAGTGACCAAAATAACCAAAATCAAATTTAAGCGTTCGTATGTTCGAGAGTTCGAATAAAAATTCACGCATTCAAATTAAGTACAGTAGCTTTAATTGCAACACATGCTCATTGGAAATACGTGCTTCAGCCTGGGTTTTTGTGAAACTCCAAAAATGTACTTTAACATACAGTATATTTGACTACAGTTTTACGGCAGTTTTGTTCCTTTTCACACTAATGATATTTACAAGGAGATATTATCAACAAATAAAGAATAATTGTTGTGCAATTCTTTACAAAACAACAAATAAATTAGGGGTAGGTTGATAGACGATGCCATCGTCCATCGCCGATGGCCAATAGACATCACAATGCTGAGCCGACATCGCGATCCTCTGCTTTGCCTGACTCACGAAAAATACACACGGCCCCATTTACACTAATACGTCTTGGTTTTAAAATGCCATTTTAGAATGAAAACGATCCACCTCCACACCGGCATTTCATCTAGCATTTCTAAAAAGCCCTCCGTCCTATACCACTGAAAACGCACATCACCTGACCACACACACACACACACACACACACTGTCATGCACTCATGCATAAGCGCATGTCTGAGCTCCAGGCAGTCAGCGCAGCGGGTGCTTTGAGCCCAAAACCCAGCAGTGCACATCGGACAGTTTATGAATGATGTACCGCTGGATTGCATCTCACTACATTTGTTAAACATGATATGTAATTACTCTTGTCTCTATCTAACGGCTCTTCAGTCTTTTGAATCTATGAGGTAACGTGTCACAGCATCAGTACACTGCTTCAATCTTTCACTTTCAAGCTTGTAGTTAGTAATTTAAGCGAAAACCTCAGATACTGTTGGTTGGTTGCTGTTGGTTGTGCACCTTTATTACCACCCAAGTTTGTCGACGCCATTATAACGACACAGATCACTCTGACTATTCATGCCAGAGTCTCATGGAAAAAGTGATTGACAGGTGGTAATTTGTGTGTAACTTATCTTTATTTATTTATGATTTGGTTATGGGTGAAACAAAGACCATGCAGGTCAGGTAGTTGAATCAGTAGGCTACAAATAATTAATTCGTTATGAATTTATTATTCATAAATAATTAATTCACTGCCGCTTACGACAACAATGCCATCGTCCATCGTGATGTTTCACATTAGACGTCGTACGATGCCAAATTGGTCGACAACGCCCAACTCAAGTAAATACCACAAAAACACGCCGTCTATGATTTCTAATCAAAAGCATTTGCCTTTACTATCTATCTTCATATGGACTTGTTTGGACTGAAATGGCCCAAAAAACTAAGGAAAGGGCAGCTTGTAAAAAACATTTTCTCAATACATCCATGTGTATCCGTGATTATTGGTTTGACAGCACTAATAAAGATAATAATATATAATTTGTAATACATAATTGCAAATATTTATAATATATTGATGCATTCTAAATAAAATAAAAAAACTGACACAACTCTACAACTCAATTCAGTAGAAAACATCTACTGTAGACTTGATTGTGAATATCAGTGAATATTCTGAAATAACACTGGTTTTAAATGTTCATTTCGCATACAAGTATCACATATCATATTGCATTTTGTGTCTTTCTTACAAGAAAACTCTAGTGCAACTTCAGATAATACATAGTGGACTATGTACATTTATCCGCCGCATTATTAACACTAGAGTGGCGTGTCAATATGTAAATTGAATGTATGAGACGTCTGGTTTCATTTGATTACAGTTATATAAGCTAAACAATAACAAACAACACGCATTAAGCTGCTTGATATGGCAAACTGGTATTGATTTTCATTACTTTTTTATTTATCACCATAATCATAAACACACTGTACTGTTGCACAGTAAAAAAAATACTGTTTACTACACCTACTGTATAGCATCTAATAAATCAGAAGCTTCGCGGAAAATAAAGTTGGATACAGAGGCTGTTATATCAAGGTTGGCAGACAAGGCCATCAGCAAAAGAAAAGAGCTGTGTAAATATCATCTATTTCTTTTGTGTTCACTCACAAACATAGATGTCAAAAGACAACACTTAATTTAAACACATACACACTGCTCACATACACTGAAAAATAATGATTTGTTGAATTTACTAAACTATTTTAAGGTACGTGATTGCAAACAATTTATATGGGCTGAATTAATCAGACAAATTAAATTTAATGTTCTTAATTTGTTTAAATTCAGCTCATATACAGCGGAAAATATAAGTATTCAACACCATTTTTCTCATAAAACATATTTCTAAAGGTGCTTGGAATTTTCACCAGATGTTGATAACCAAAGAAATCCATATATGCAAAGAAAACAAATCTAATTAGTTTGCAAAGTAAGTTATGTGTAATGAAATTAAATGACAGGGAAAAGTATTGAACACATGAAAAAAGGGAGGTGTCGAAAGACAGTGAAAGCCCAGACAGCAACTGAAATCTCTCAGTAAATTTTCAGATGATGAAAATAAAACTAGGCTGGACATTTCAGCAAGACAATGATCCGAAAGACAGCCAAGGAAACTCTCGAATGCCTTCAGAGAAAGAAAATCAAGCTGTAGAATGGCCCAGCCAATCACCTGACTTGAATCCAATAGAAAAATACAAAATAAAGATCAGCTTGGATTAAGGCTGAACGATATGGCAAAAATGCAACTCGATATTTTTTCCATATTGAACAATAACAGTAAATTTCTATATATGTTGTTAATGCTTCCAGCTTTAAAAGTTATTATCCCAACAATGGCTGATGGAACAAAAAATTTGACGGTTCTTTAAATTACAATTTAAAATATTGCTTATTATTAAAAACAGATTACTCATTTAGCCTTAATTTAAAGCAAACTTGTAATACATTTAAAAAGACTAATCGGTTTAATGTCTGGCATTATGAGGTAAACTAAATGTGCAAAACATAAACAAAAAAAAAAAAAAAATATATATATATATATATATATATATATATATATATATATATATATATATATATATATATATATATATATATATATATATATATATATATATATATATATATATATATATATATTCATATATATATATTCACACACAAACTACAACTTCCAGCAAGTCCAAACAAATTGTAAAACTTTCAGGGTTTTTTTGGGTGATACTTTTTAGGTGATGGAAAATGTTAGTTGTGTTGTCGTTTTTCCGTCAAATAAACATAGTAGGGCTACTGACTCAAATCAATCGCTCCATGGAAAATACGCATTTTTAATGCTCCGCTTTATTTACTATATCACAAATCTATATAAACATTTTTAAAACAAGTCATTATTTTAAAGATTATGACTAGAGAATCTGATTGTACCACAGCGCTGCAATGAAAAATCTCCAGAGCTTATCATCGTAAAAAAAAATTTTTAATTACAATTCGCTATATCATTTATTGGCCCGACCCTAGTTAGGATAGATGAAACCCACAGAACCATCAAGATTTTTACACTGTTGAAGTCTCACCTGAGCAATGCATGTAACTTCAATCTCCATATAAGAGTCGTCTCATATGGACATCAAGGCTTGCATGAGTGAACATTAAAAAAAACATCATTGGATTTACTAAATTCTTTTAGGGGTTGCAAGCAATTTATATGGACTGAATTTAAGCAAATGAAGTTGAACATAACTACATTTTATTTGTTTAACTTCAGCAAATATAAATTCTTTGCAATCACTTACCTTAAAAAAAACTAAATCCAATTAATCACTTTTTCCAGAGCTCACACATGCATGCCTTGATATCCATATCCAAGTTTGTCATTTGTAGATTTAAGTTTTTTTCTGCTCTGATCAATACAAATATTTGTGAAACAGTGCAAAGAAATGAAGAATGAGCGAGGGAGAAATGGAAAGAATCACTGGGGATGAGGGGAAAAGGAGAAACGCGTCTTGACAGTAATTGAAAACATTCATTATTTCGCCTCAGCACCTGTCAAGGTTTGTTCATCCATCAGATGCACATTCACGCGTAAACACAAGACACAGAGAGCACCAAAGAAACCATACAGAACGCAATATTTAAACCAGACCGTCGCTCAACATCACACAGTGGCAGTGATGTCTTTTTTCAGCCGGTTATCCGGCACTGATGGGAAGGATCTTACGTCGGTGGACAACCGAAAAGACCTGTCCTTGCGCTAATGGTACCGTTCAGGTGTGAAATGAATCACCTGACCTTTCTAACACACACTCGGCAAACACAAACACACACCTCTCTATTAGTTTGAGTCGAGCTGTCTTTCAATCTCTACCACAGCTGAATTTCTCCCGAAGGAAAACCAATTCCTACGGGAGCCCATTCATTTATCCGTTTAGTTTCTCTTTCTGTCAATCTATCCCCTCTTCATCCCAACATAACCTCTTCCTTTACAATCTATTCACAAGTCTCAAGAATGAAGGGGAATAAATGTGTCCCCGGCATCTTTTATCTCTCACAAGCAGGCTGGCCATTGGATCCATTTCAGATCCTGCTGAGAGGTTTTCAAGATACATTGATCACTGAACTTTTCAAGTCATTCAAGGCGATAGTATAAAGCAAATGAATGAAGTGCCACCAGCATCACCTAAGGTTATAAACACTATAAGATTAAGCATTTGCTTATTCCTATTCTTTTTCTGACATGTATGAGTTACAATTCATGCACTGCACTATTTTGCTTCGTTTATTAATTGTAGTTAGTAATTAAACATTTTCACAATCAAAATAAAGGAACTGCAAAAATAATACAACAGCTGGTTCTGGAAATATAAACTCATTCATTTGACCTAGTAGTAGGGCTTAGGCATGGGATGATAACCGTTTTCAAGGTACAGTATATCTCGGTTTGGAAAAGTTAAGGTTTTAAAACCAACATTTTCTGTAGTACCGTTCCTAAGGTATGTGTAATATCTTTTATTTAGTTTTTTTTTTCAAGTGTTCACACTTAGCTGATGATTAATTATAAGCTTGTTTGGCATGCTGTCCCGGGAGAGAGCCCTGAGCTCATAAGATCCTCAAGCCCGGGGCTCCCTCCTGTTGCAAGGTGAGAGGGGAGTTTGAGCTTCTGAGAACTCCCCTGCTGTAATAACCAATGAACAGCCAGTGATTGCTCTTGAGAGATAGCCATTTACTAGGAGCATGTCTATAGTGCCGATTTGGATTAGTCAGTTAACTTATGTTGCATGTTTTTGGACGATGGGAGGAAACCGGGGAACCTGGGGGAAACCTACGTGAGCACAGGGAGAAATGCAAACTCCACACAGAAACGTCTGCTGGTTTGGTAAAGCCTGGAACCAGAGACATTCTTGCTTTGAGGCAACAGCGCTAAGCACTGGGCCACCGTGTTACCCATCTAGGAAGAAGGAGGAGTAGGGGTGGATGGGGGATTCTTCAAAACGAAGATATCGGTGGTACGTAACCCAGGTTATTTGTAGTAGCTTAGGAGTCGTCTGATTGGTGCATTGAGAATTGGATAATGCAGATCCAGCCGCTAGCAATCATAAGCACGTGATCCTCTCGAAATTAGTTTAGAAATAAACTTCACTTAGTTTTTTAGGACAACAGTATCACCAGCAGAAGAAAGTTTCCAAAAATGCAGTTTTAAATTGTAAAGAAATTTGTGTATTTAAAAACAAAGGAAGACAGCAGAAATCAACTGCTACGTTTCCATCCACATATTTTTATGTGCATTTTGGGTATGCGCATAAAAAACGCTTGATGGAAATGCCAAGATGCGCATCAATTTTGAAAATGCGCATAAAAAACGATTGCACATATCTGAGTAGAAGAAAATTTTTCATTCGATAAGATGCGCATAAACTACGATGATGGAAACACTTTTACCGCACAAATTCCAATATGCACATTAATAAAGGTCATGTGATTTTGTTATAGGAGATCATGTGATGATAAAAATGTGTGCGAGGGGATAAACCACCAAGTTGAGCACACTGTAAAACATCTGAAATGTTGTTTTGGTCATCCCTTAACCCCTTAACCGTTTCAGTATTAGTGTTGTTATATTAGTAATGACCTCCAGAATCAAGAGCATCTGTGCTCCGCATCTCATGCCTTTAAACGCCACCGCGTGTTCTCTAAGTGTCAGGATTGCCTTCTGAGGTGCAACTCATTTTTTAATTAAAAAAAAACGGGGTCAAGTAGCTTCTCATCGCAGCAAATTTCAGTTTTAATGTTGATATTTAACACTAGTTAATCAGGAAGTGATGATTTTTTATCACTTTGACTCGTTGGATGAAAACGCTGCTTTATTCACATGTCTTTCATGCGATATTCCAGTTTTGCGCATAAAAGTTAATTCGCATTTTTGGATGGTAAAAAAGCTACTGATTCATTTGACATGTTTACTGTTCCAAAATATTACAAATTTTTTCAAAAAATAAAATATATTATTTTCAAAGGGGAAAAAAGTTTTAGTTTTTTTATCCAGACATTTAAAAAGAATGTATTTTAGAGCAGTAATCACAATATGGTGATACCGTGATATTTTTATCCAAGGTTATCATACCGTCAGAATCTTATACCGGCCCATGCTGCACAATATGTACATCTCATAATATACTGTACATAACGAAGCAAAAGTTTATCATTTACATCTGTTTTATGGCCTGTGACCAGGGGCGTAGTAAGTGGGTGAAAAAATGTGTATCTGTGTTTTGGTATTTCTTTAGCTGACCTCTCATAACATACTATTATTTTTCCATTTTAATGCTAATTACTGGAGGCCTAGGTGGTTTTATTGTGGCCTGAAAGCACTAAACTGCAAAAAAAATTACTCTCTCATGATTTAATCACCCTCATATTATTCCAAAATAATATGACTGAGAAACACACATGGACAATTTCAGAAGAATGAGCAATCAGCTCTTTTCTATATAATGTTAGTATTTGCTTAAATATATTTAGTTTAAAAAAATGCAGACTATATTCAGACCTGTCATGACTGGAAAAATGCTAAAATCATTGATATTCAACATTGATATTACATGTTTAAATGTACCTGTTTGAATAAAATAGAGTCACGGCAGATTGACTGTTTTCCATAGATAAATAGAATTAACTTCTGTTTTCATATCATTCATTCATGATGAATTTTAAGTCTTTTTGGAGCTTGTAATCCCTTACTTATATAAAAGAGACACTGAATCATCTAAAAAAACACCCGTTTTGCTTAATAGAACACAAAGATGACAATGATTTTTAGTATTTTTTGGTTAACTATTGCTTTAAACACACACAAACACACAGTTCAGTGATGGACAGTCAGGTCAGTTAGATTAGAATCAGTGCCTGGAGCCCGTCTGGTAGTTCTGGGAGCCAGACATACAAACACACACACAAACATTGTTAATCAACTTCGGGAAAGTACCAAAGAAATTCAATTGTACCTGAGTGTTTCTGCGTTTCTGTTCCTGATCACTGTTCTTAAGTCAGTTTAAAAGGCACACGCAGTGACCACTTCCAATCTCTGGGAATCAAAGAGCAACAAAATGAAAATGATATATTAGATCACACTGTTTCTAGATCTCTAATCAAGTAAATAAAATGTGATACTGATGATGTGGGCAACTCAAGATTCTGTCAAGTGCAACAGCCTTTATTGAGATGTCAAATGTGAGCGATATTAATGCAGTATGTTGACCACGAAACTATTAAAGTTTTTAAAGCATTAAATGACGACAGGCCTCTGTCAAAATGCATACACACCATCTTTTATCTCAAATGTAGCCAACTGATAACAAAATGTGGTATTCAGATATACACTTAATACACTTCATTGAACGTACTACATAACTGCAGATTAACTATGCTCGTACATAAGCTTTAACTGTTAAAAGCTATTAGTTACTAGATAATTAGTTAAAGTTATTAGCAACTGATAAAGTTTTGGTAGCTAATAATAATTCTTATTTTGATTGTAAATACAATAAGGTGCACCTTTTGTAAAGCTGCTTTGAAACAATAATTATTATGAAACGCAATATATTAAACTTGAATTGAATTGAATATATTATTAGGCTACTTAGATACACAGGCCAGCATCATTAATGAATTTAATCAACAATTAACCTGATTCTCATGGTACTCTTACGATGTAAAGTCAAGTGGTTGTAAGTATTTCTAAAGTTATTAAATCTTTGATAATTCCTTCAACGTTATTTTGATGTACTTAAAGGAAGTCTTACCTGAAGTTGTTTGCTGCATCACGCGCGGTTTTGAATTTGATAAATATCATCTTAATCGGTGGTAAACAATCCTTTTGATGGTTTAGTGTCAAGACGTTGTTGATAAATGTCCATTTCATCGAGAAATCGTTTGGTGCTCCGTGTTGTAAGTATCGCATTACTGACTTACAAAATTAGAAACCTCTCCAAACGATTCAAGCGGGAGTGAATTGAACTCGAACTCAGACTGAATCGCGAACTCATTCACTGTGATTCATAAAAAGGAATCGTCCTCTGTAAAAAAAAAGATTCGTTCGTTTGGAAACGTTCGTATTTTTCGTGTTTTGAAAGAAATTAGTTTGACCGATCATTCACACTCATACACTACGGACAATTTAGCTTATCCAATTCACCTGTGCTGTACCACCTGTCTTTGGACTGGGGGAAAGCGGAGCACCCGGAGGAAACCCACGCGAATGCAGGGAGAACAACTGACCAAGCCGAGGCTCGAACCAGCGACCTTCTTGCTGTGAGGCGACAGCACTTACTTACTGTACTAAATGCTATATGTTAATGTTATAAAATGTCATTCTAAATTTAAATAGCCTAAGATTCACAATATTTCTATTTTTATTGCTTTTGAGTGTGTATGGATGTTTCCCAGAGATGGGTTGCGCTGCGTAAAACGTGCTGGATAACTTGGCGGTTTATTTTGAATTTAATAAACAGCATTTTAATCGCTGGTAAACGATCCATTTAGTTCAGTGTCAAAATGTTTTTGATAAATGTCCATTTCATCCAGGAATTCTTTGGTGCTTCTTTTCTTTTGTTTTAAGTATGGTATTATACTGATTTATAAAATCAGAAACCCCTCCAAACGATTCACACGGGAGTGAACTGAATCGCAAACTGACTCATTGTGATTCACAAAACGGAATCGTCCTCCGTAAAAAGGATTTGTTCGTTTTGAAATTTTGTAGGCCTATTTTAAAAATGTATGCTACATGTCAAAATAAGTATGTGTTTTTATACAGTATATATCTGATACATTAAGTGATTACTGAACATTTCAATCACATTTTGGCAATTTATTGTCACAAAAGTTTAGGGGAATCACTTTAATAAATTCTAAAATAAATTGATCAGTGAAGGAAAATCTTAGTCTGATTACTCCACTACTGGATATTATTGGTCATTTCTATTATCAAACAGTTTTACTTCTACAATCTTACTTCGCTCTCTCTTAGTGTTAAACTGATGTCTCTTTCTGATATGTGCTCTGTCCTAGCAGCCACATGATGTCAGATTGACGTTGTACCCCAACGTTGTGAGGACGATGCATTTTGTTTGGAAATGAAAATTGGGTTGACGTCAGAACCCAACATCAGACCGAGGTCAATGTCCAACGTCCAACCTAAAATCAGCCAAATATCAACGTCTAATGATGTTACAGCTTGATGTTGTGTGGATGTTTTCACTATGACGTTTATCAGAGGTTGGATTTTGGTTTCCAAACCTGACGAATAAATGTCAGTATTTGATGTCAATATGACATAAGTTTAAGATGTTGGCTCGACTTTGGATTTTGGTCACTTTCCAACACAATCTATGCCATTATTGGACAACAAAATAACATTGTCCTTAGATGCTGGCTATTAAATATTGGTCACCTGACGCCACAACCTAAATCTAACCTAATATTAACGTTGATGTTGTGTGCCTACCCGGGGAGGCTGAAAATTTGTGACTCAGAATTTTGAACACATTCAAGTTTCGTAATTATTTTGGAGAGATAACCATATAAGTCTAAGATATTCATTAGATGTTTGTGCCAGTTAAACTGTTGATTAAGTAGGGTTTAGTGCTTAAAACCTTTAAATCAAATACTTGGAAATCAAAAAAGGGAATCCTGGCTTCAATTTAGATAGCGCTCGCCTCATCTCACCTCTCCACACACTGCATCCTGTGGGAATCACAATGACGTCTGTGGCCAGTGAAGCACAAGTAAGATTTCTAAAAAACCTGCTTCCTTTTACCACAGTGTCTTTTGAATTTTGTTATCGACAACAGATTGTGAAAGAAGGCCCTCGATGAATGGGAGAGATGGACATGTGGAAAGTCAGGTGCTCCTCCAGGAATTTTAATTAGCTTTGCCCCTTTTTTGCCACCGTGCTGTTTGTCAGGAGCTGCGGTGATGGAGAAAAACCCAGTGGAGCTTTGAGAATCAATAATCTGGTGGGACAGAGGAAGTGTATGTGCTTTCATGCGCTCGCAGAGTAAAAGGTTAGCGATGTCATCTGTAGGTGTGTGTCTGTGTGTGTGTGCATGATTCAGCAGATGTTTTCTTTTCTGTCTCAGTGGGCTGTGAAGATCAGAGTGTGCACTGTTAATCTTTGTCAGCCGAAGACACATTTACTTTGGATGCCACTATCGACAACTGTATATTTAACTTCTAATGTGTTTGTGTGTCCTTGTTTTCTTTGTGCGGGCAAGCATGACTAGTGTTTATAGAGTCAGTGATTTAAACAAACCTAAAGTAGTGATATCTTGGGAGTGTACAGTTTAGCATGATAGCATGAAGGATTATAACCACAATAACTAACATATAGAAAAACATATCAAAAACATGTACTAGAACACGTAACATCTCAGCAATCACACAATATTAACAGTACTAGTATTCAATAATATTGCATTATATATGTGGTTCTACAAAATCATTCATTAATTTTCTTTCCAGCTTAGTCCCTTTATTAATCTGGGTTTACCACAGCGGAATAAACCGCCAACTAATCCAGTATATGTTTTACACAGTGGATGCCCTTCCAGCTGCAACCCATTTCTGGGAAACATCCATACACACTCATTCACGCTCATACACTACGGACGATTTAGCCTACCCAATTCACCTCTATCGCATGTCTTTGGACTGTGGGGGAAACCGTAACACCCGTAACACAGGGAGAGCATGCAAACTCCACACAGAAATGCCAACTGAACCAGCCGGGGGTCAAACCAGCGACCTTCTTGCTGTAAAGCGATCATGCTATCCACTGCGCCACCGTGACACCTATAATTTAATAATTAAATTAATTACAAAGAATTGTTAGCCTTTTATGGTTGCATTCAAATCTGCTGATAATGGAAAATGCTTTTTGGAACCAAAGCCTTGATTAATGGTTCAAATGATCCGGCAAAAGCAGGTCTTTAATTAACAATTACCTGATTCAAATGATGTGGTCAGAGCAACTCTCCTGTTGATGATTCATTGATTCAAATGATTATGTCAGAGTGAGTCTCCGGTTTTACGATACACTGATTCAAATGATCTGGTAAGAGCAAGTCTCCAGTTAATTCGCTGATTCAAAATGACCCAGTCAGGGTGAGTCTCTACTTAACGAGTAACTAATTCAAATAATCCAATAAAGCCGCGGTCACACTTCAGTTTTCACCTCATAGACTTCCATTGATGCGCATGCGAAAGAGACAGAGCCGAAATGCAAGCTCATGCATCAACTTTCGCAGTCGCTGTGTTGGAAAGTTCAAGCTCTGACCTGCGAAATCGCATCACGGGATTCCGTGAGACCAGTCGAAGATCAAAACATGACTTCTCTGTACAGAAATGTCAAATTTGGACTAATTGCTCACTTTATTTAATGTTGACAGAATTTTGCATGCTCAAACTCTAGTGTGACCACGGCATAAGTCTCCAGTTTACGATAAACTGATTCAAATAATCTGGTAAGAGCAAGTCTCCAGTTAATGATTCACTGATTCAAACAGTCATGAGGCGTCCGTGCAGCATCAATCTGGACAAAGTTTCTAACCAGCGTGCACCGCCTTAAGACAAATTTCAATCTGCACAACGCTGCATGCAGTCGAACGCACCTATTGATTCACCGATTCAAATAATTTTGTCAAAGCGAGTGTCCAGTCAACAATTTATTGGTTCAAATGATCTGTTCAGAGAGACTCTCTTGTTAACAATGAACTGATTCAAATGATCAAGTGAAAGGAAGTTTCCAGCTAATGATTTACTGATTCAAATGATTTCAGATCAAATATTCAGTTAGTTCTTTATTCAAACTATCTGAACAGAACAAGTTCAAAAGTCAGACTCAAAGTGAGCCAAGAACAGGAGATTGCTGGAGCATGAGTGTGTGCGACCGATAAAATGACTAATTTTCTTAGCATGTTGAGATTTATTATTGTAAAAAAACAAAATACAAAAAATAAACCTAGCAAAGCAAAACCAAATCAATTTTATTTATCAAGCTCAATAGAAACCACATTAAATGACCACTGTGCTGTACAGAATCTCAAAATAGATAGAATATAGATGTACAGGAAATATGTAGATAAAGACATCAACCTATGACAAAATTGTGATGGTGTTGCAGATGAAAGTGAACGGGGCGGGTCGCGGTAAGGGGGGGGCAGTCGCGGATGAAAGTGAAGAGCGGGGGTGGGGGGTGGTGGTATAGGTGCTGTCACAGATGAAAGTTAAGAGCCGAGGGGGGTTTTGAGAATGGGGGGCTCCTTAAGGCTGGTTTATACTTTTGCGTCGAGTGATCGGCACGTGTCTTGTGCGTAGTCTGGCAGCTCGCTGACCGTACATTTTTATGTTCCTCTGTGTCGAGTTTCTTCAGGGTGTTTTGTTTTTTCTGAACGCTACCTTAATGTACAAGTAGCTAAAACTCGCTTATTCAGTGGTGGCAACCGGCGGGCGTACAACATTTTTAATCATAATGTTAACACAAAACGGGTTTCCATCTGGAGCTTCTTTATGGGACTCAACACTTGTAAACACTCGCTCAATCAGGCTGGTGGTGCTCACTTGTCACCACACTCATCACCGATACCAAGCTGACCAATCACAGATCTTGAGCTACGTGTCGTTGCGACATGTTACATTTTTTGAGATGTGGGCATCAGCATCAGTGTCGGCATCAGCCATGGCCAGGTCTATGCAACTGCACGAAGGCTTCACCCGACAATAAGCGTGCGCTTGATGCAGAAGTATAAATAAGCCTTAATAGTAACTCTGGGGGCCCCAAAAGGCGTTGGCCCTTAGAATCGTTCTAACTTCCCCACCCCCTAGCAGCACCCCTGATAGACATATAAATATAGATATTGACATATAGATATAGACCTATAGATATAAATATAGACATGTAAAATTTATATAAATGACGACATATAAAAAACATTAATTGATAACAATTTTGTATATTTTATGGACAGTAAAAAGTCTTAGAAATGAGGTAAATTTTTAGTTTTGTTTTAAATTCTTCTGAAGAAACTAAGCGAATGGAGACTGGAAGAACATTCCACATTTTAAGCCCAGTAATTGAAAATGCACGATCATCCCTTAATTGAATCTGGAATCATCAAGAGTCTTTGTGATGTGAACAAGCACAAGTCACATTTTCTCCAGAGATTAATTTTTTTGCATGACATTATTCCAGGTGTGTGCGTGTGTGTATTACAGGTTTTTTATAATGAACTAAGGGTCTGCGAGATTGAAATGTCAGTGTGCTGTTGGGGAGCTGTAATCACACAAAAAGGTCAACTCTGTGTTTCCAATCTTGCACTCAGTAAGAAAAACAAGAAGAGAGGTGTGTAACCTTAAGCCCGTGCTAATACCGCTGAGCACAAAGGCTAGCATAGCGTAACTCTTTCAAGTGTTTACCAATCAGCAATCGCGTTAAGTCTATTGTGTCCACTAGTAATTTGATTCAGTGCAAAAGGAAAAGGCCATTCATATGTCCTTGAGAAGAGACCTTCACTGAAAACATTATATCAGGGTAACAGCTTAATTAGCCTTTTGTGTTTGCCTGCACTAAAAAGCACTGTGAATAGAGACCATAAAAGTCATGATTGCTTTATATTATATATTTATTTCTTAAACGACTTGCAGTCGTTCACGCAGATTTTGAGACGCAGGGTGGTGGAATGAAAACAGTTTTGATCTTGCAACAAGTTTTTTGAGATTAATAATAAACCAAAGTAATTCGAAATTGTTTTTCACTTCGTTAATTTTTTGGCTGGGTATCACGGTGGCTCAGTGGATAGCACAATCGCCTCACAGCAAGAAGGTCGCTGGTTCAAGTCCCGGCTGGGTCAGTTGCTGTTTCTGTGTGGAGTTTGCATGTCCTCCCCATCTTCGTGTGGGTTTTCTCTGGGTGCTCCGGTTTCCCCCACAGTCCAAAGGCATGCACTATAGGTGAATTGGGTAAGCTAAATTGTCCGTAGTGTAGATTTTGGTCCACACACTGATGTTTTTTGTTATTTTTCATAATGTTTATATAAGACTACACATTTTTGTTTTGTAAAATACTGAAAAACTGGGATTGAAAATAAATTAAAAGATACTGGAAAACAAAAATGTTGTTAAATGTATTTCTTACAAGCAACTAAACCAACAGCAAATTTGAAAACAAACCAAAAATTAAACAATTTCAGCTACTTCATTTATTAGAGGTTCTAAACTTAAAAACTTGCACGTATAATTATTGTAATTAAGTAAACTGGATTTATTTAACATTTTTATAAAATAGTTGAAACAACTAAATTTTTGAGAAATGCCTCTGATTGAAGAAGAAAAGGTCATTTGGCTAACATAATTAAGTTTGTTGTCTGAACTTTTTGTTATCAAATTTTGTTAGATGTTGTCGTAACTTAAATATATTGATGCAAACTGTTGCGTTAATTTTTTTCGTTTGGTCTAAACAATATTTTTAAGAGTGTAGGTGAATTTAATAAACTAAATTGTCCGTAGTGTATGAGTGTGTGTGGGTGTTTCCCAGTACTGGGTTGCAGCTGTAAGGGCATTCGCTGCGTAAAACATATGCTGGATAAGTTGGCGGTTCATTCCACTGTGGCGACCCCTGATGAATAAAGGGACTAAGCTGAGGGAAAAAGAATTGTTCTGTAGAAAATCTGAAAAAAGATATGCTTAAGGGCGCTAATAATATTGACCTTAAAATGGTTTTAATAAAATTAAAAACTGCTTTTATTCTAGCTGAAATAAAACAAATAAGACTTTCTCCAGAAGAAAAAATATTATGGCAAATACTGTGAAAAATTCCTTGCTCTGTTAAACATCATTTGGGAAATATTTGACAGAAAAAAAATTCACAGGAGGGCGAATTATTTTGACATCAACTGGATATATCATGTTATACATGATGTTTTGGTTTGACTGTGCATGGAAAACATGGTAAACTTGATAGTATACACAGGTGGATAGGTTACACAGGTGTGCTACCATTGTACACAGGTGTGCTACCATTAAACGATATTTTCTGCATGTACAATATCAGCATTGCGTTGCACACTCAAGTTGAAGTGAACCTGAGCACCACAGACTTCGCTGGTCTGTGATTCATGTCAGCCGCATTATTATTTATGAGAAGTCTTTTCTAGTCCAAGTGCAGTTCTCCGTTTTCTGTTGCTTTGTTTCTCGTAGAAATGTATTAATGCATTTTAAATCAGAATCTGACATTCAAAACCATGTTCCAAGGACATGCAGGAGGCTTTTTTTATTCTTGATACAGATGGGATGGGTAATACATATGTAAAGACAGGGATTTGTGGATATGATGTGCTGAATTACTCCAAACAAATGCATTCGCCGTTTGATGTGTGTGTGTGCTGTGTGTGCTGGAGGATGAGATGAGAGGGGCAGACATACAGATGGGTAAATAATGTGCATGTGAGAGATCGGTGTGAAAGACACGTGTATATAAAGTAAAGAAAAACTATGTTCATACATAAGTGGATATCTGAGGTGATTTTTATTCATAACAAACACTTCTCCTGTTGACACCTGCCCTGCTCTAGTCTGCATCTAATAACCATTTCCAATTTCCCATGCAGAAATTTGATATATGGCCATATGTGAACATATGTACACTGCAAAAATGCATTTCTTAGGGTTGTTTTCTTGTTTCTAGTCTAAATATATAAAAATTCAAGATAAATCAAGAAGCATTTTCTAGACAAGCAAAACATGTTGTCTTGTTTTCAGAAATAATATGTCAGAATAAAGTTAATTACTCATTAAAACAAGCTAAATAATCTAGTTTTCACTTTGAATAAAGTTATGGGAAGCACAAATGCCTCACAGCAAGAAGGTCGCTGGTTCGAGCCCTGGCTGGGTCAGTTGGCAGTTCTGTGTGGAGTTTGCATGTTCTTCCTGTGTTCACGTGGGTTTCCTCCGGGTGCTCCCATTTCTCCCACAGTCCAAACACATGTGCTATGGGTAAATTGGGTGAGCTAATCTATACATAGTGTATGTGTGTGAATGAATGTGTATGGATGTTTCCCAGTGATGGGTTGCAGCGGGAAGGACATATGCTGAATAAATCGGCGGTTCATTCCGCTGTGGCGATCCCAGATTAATAAAGGGACTAAGCCGAAAAGAAAATGAATGAATGAATAAGATTATTTGGCTTATCCCATTGACAGATTATTTTGCTTGTTTTAAGGAATAACTCACTTTAATCTGACACATCACTAACTGATATCTCCAGGGGTGTAGCGGACATTTTAAAAGTGGGGCGGGGACGGCTGTATGAGATCATACATTCATATAGTTATTAATCACCTGTTTCTAAATGGTCTGCCTCTAAAAGTGAGGGGGACGGATCACCCCCGCCCCCCTGGTTGCTACGCCCCTGGATATCTCAGTTTTCTATTTGCATGCGTTTTCTTAATTTGCAGTATATTTGAGCTCTCTCAGCCACCATAGCTAATTGTACAAAAATTGAAAAAAAAAAATAACCCAATCAAAACCAAAATCACACAATTGCAGAACAAGTCATTCATTCTTAGGAAACATACTGTCGTGAATTTCTGTAAAATTAAAAGCAAATTGTAGCGTTGTCGACAAAGCAAACAGAATATTTTTTTCTAAAAGTGTGAATGCCTCAATTATTGTAACAAATACATTTTGTATACCTATTTAAATGCATTTACAATAGTTTTAAGTACGACGGAAATTATAAAACTGCTTAACGATAATTAAATATTAACCCCCGGTGTGGTATACTGTAAAAAATAAATCCGTAAAATTTATGGTAAAAAAAAAAAACTGGCGGCTGTGGTTGTGTTAGGGAAGCAGACGGACAAACAAGGCGAGTAAATGATGAATGTTTATTAAGCACAAAAGGTATAATGATGGGGAGTAACTGAAGTTCGGTAGAGTTGATTATCCTTCTTTGGAGTAGGATGGATGACAGACACTGAGGATGACCGAATGCACACACCAGAGGACTTGCGAGGAAGACGGACTGATACACACAACTCTGACAGGACACCGGGAACGCTGGACAGACTGGAAGGAAACAGAGATCAGGTAAGTACAAGAGATGCGTTAAGTAGATAGGGCCTACCAGGAGGTACTCTCTATGAGTCCGCTTCGTTGGAACGAGCCCAGACAATGAGTGAAGTGAGGTGTGTGCTTATATAGTGAGTTGGAGTGATTGGGTGCAGCTGTGTGTGATTAGTACTCAGGTGATGATGCTCGTTGCGTGATACTGGTGGAAGAGCCTGGCCAATCCGTGACAGGTTGCCAGTACTTTGCCGTTAAAAATATGGTATAAACCGTAAAATTAATTTCTCATTTTTACAGTAAACTACCGTATTTTATTAATTTATAGAGGTAATATGTCTGTATTTTGAATTACCAACATCTACATATCTTTTGTCACACAGTAAGACACGTTAGCACACCCAGATGCAGATGGTGATGAGGAATGCTCCATGTGCAGGTGGTGATGACCAATGACCACTGCTCATCACAATCAACTTTTCCCACAAGCAAAGCGAATCAGTGTATAGAAGGTGCTCAGTGTCATTCACACAGCTACTAAACACCAGTATGGTAACACGCATAATATTAAAGTCCTGAAATCAACATTGTTTATCAACATTAGATGTAGCATAAACCAATAACGTACATAACTGATGGGGAAACAACTAAAAAAGATCCATAGTAATGTCCACAAAAAGCATAAAAAGTGATGTGTCATGCAGGGAATTCTGGGAAAGTCAATTTACGGTTATTCGCCGTATATATTAAGGAGACATGCCGTTAACCAGGTTATGGATTTTTACTGTAGCATTTTTACAGTTTTTTACTCTTGAAATCACAGCCATTTTTTACAGTGTACCTACGTAACCTGCATGCACCCGACCGAATCAGCATATGAATTTAATCTTCAATTATATTGTTAAATTAAAATGACACAAATAATTTTTTTGTCAAATAAAAAGGTTTTCTAGAGTCATCCACTATAATTTTGTGGCTCAAAAGTATTGCTTCAGGCATCGTTTTAGCACCGGTACCATTTTAAAAGTGCCGATTTATCACCGGTATCGAAATAACCCCAAACAATATCCAACTCTACCGATAAATAATGTTTTAATCATTCAAATGTTAGCCTCAACCGGCTTTTGAGAATCATTTATATGTTCATCTCTCAGTCATCATTGTGTTGCATTACATTATAAGATTTAACATTACGCAGCATGATCATGAAACTAAATAAAAAATGATTTTATTAATGTCTCATTTTGAGGCATCCCACTGAAATCTCACTGTATTACAAGCTTTCACAATTGTTATAGCGGTATACCATCATGTCCACTCATCATGTTTCATTTAAGAATGGATATTTTTCTTTCCGTTTCAGCCGTCACACTGCACGTCCACACTGACATGGTGTTTTGTCAAGAAACAAAAGCATATCTTTTTAGAAACGCTGACCTAAGTGGATACATTTGAAAAATTGTGTTGTAGTGTTGCAGTGTGGACTGAAAATAGAGGTTTTTGAAGACGATTTTAGCAAAGACTTCCAATCCCAACTCTATTTTTGTACCCCTACCCCTTGGCCCTTGAAAGTAAGTGTAAAGGGGAAGTTCTTCAAAATTTACCCCTATGAAATGGGACACCACTACAACACCAGCACACGTCATCATTTTTCATAACGATCTCTTGCTTCAAATGAGATCAGATGATGGCGACTGCTGTAGTTATTCCAGGGACTCACATTTAAGAGTAAGGGGCGGCCCCTGGTGGTTCGGCGGTATGGGTTGCGCATAGGGAGGCTCGGCTCTTTAAAGTTTATTTGCCACCCTTAGAAAGACTGAAAATACGGGAGAAATAGGGGAAAATACTTTTACGGGGATGATAGCGGGATAGAACTGTAAAATACGGGAGGGACAAAATGTTTACAGGGAACAGACCACAGTGGCGAGATTTTGCCGTGCCGTTTCAAAGAGATGGAAAGTAAATAAACGCCAAACTGATATCATAAAATAGTCTTACATCTGTGTGCATGAAAAGCGTTTTCAGTCATTTTAGTGTGGATGATGGAGAGAATTGAAAACGACATTTTTAGGACGCCCTTTTCAAATGTATCCAGATTAGTGTAGACGTATCCTAAATATCTAAACAATTTGGGCCTCTGTATAAAATGGATGTGTTATTTCGTGTGTCCAGCTTTGCAGGGCTAATCTCCAGAAGATTATATGTGAAATTGGATTAATTTAACTGATGTGTTTGAAGCATAAACATCAGCAGGATGAAAAGTTGAAAAGTTGCGAGTGCTCTTCTGTGTTTGAGTGAGTCGGCTAGATTAATGACACTTGAGCTTTATTACAACCTGAGAAAAAACGCAAGCAAATTCATGCATGCGGACATCACCAATGGTTAATCAGAGGCTCTATTAAAGCCCCTGCATGATGCTATCTGCATTCAAATCCTTTGATAAAGCTATTTCATTACCCACAATGCACCTCTGTCTGATAGGAGTGTCTGTGGGGATTAAAGCGAATCAGGTGTGGACCTTTCATTGATGCGATAACGCCGGTTCACACTGGTCAGCGATCAGCAATGGACACGTTAGGTTTGACTCTGAGGTGATAAAGCAGGTCACAGCGCTCCACTGCTGAGGCTGATGGAGCTGATACCAGACCCCACTGAGAACCAGGACACGGGGGTTACCTTGATGCTTTCAAATCAGAAATCAGCGTCCAATCTTTGCTGCTTTGTAAAAGGTCAATTACAGATTGAAGATATGCTGAGATGCTGCTGCTTAATCTGACGGTGCTTTCAAGTCTTACCCAGCGGCCTCAGATTGGCTGGACTAACGCTCTTAAGCCCTTTCCTGGAGACAATGCTGATGTCTGCCTCTGATTTGCAGCTTGTTTTGGCTTGTAACCATCAACACTGATGTCCACGTTCAGAAATGGGACCACTTTTGCAAAAGAAAGGAATTTTGGTATGTACATTTTTGCATAATGTTGCCTGATTCAATGCATTCCCGGGTTGACATATTTTGCTGGAACGTCATTCCTGTCCGAAGACTGAATCCAAACCAAATCCTACCCATATATTTTTAATAATCATAGCATAAAGCATAAAGCTGAAAGAATGAATGACTGAAACAAGTCGGTTATTTTTAGTGAAACATAAACACAGTTTAAGGGGCGACACAGTGGCTCAGTGGTTAGCACTGTCGCCTCACAGCAAGAAGGTCACTGGTTTGAGTCCTGGCTGAAATGCCAGTTGGCATTTCTGTGTGGAGTTTGTATGTTCTCCCTGTGTTGGTGTGGGCTTCTTCCAGGTGCTCAGGTTTCCACCACAGTCCAAAGACATGCACTGTAGGGGAATTGGGTAAAATAAATTGGCTGGAGTGTGTGTGAATGTGTGTGCATGGGTGTTTCCCAGTACTGGGTTGAGGCTGGAAGGGCATCCACTGCATAAAACATATGCTGGAATAGTTGTTGGTTCCTTCAGCTGTGGTAACCCCTGATAAATAAGGGACTAAGCAGAAGGAAAATAAATGAATGGAAACAAAGTTGAACCTGTGCATTCTGAATCCAAAATGTATGACTCTTATGAACCGGTTCTTTTCAGTGAATCAAAAGCAAACAGCTTTTTTGGTCATTCATTTAAAAAGAGGTAGAAAGAGGTTCTTATGAACCGGTTGTTTTCAGTCAATCAAAAGGAAACAGCTCTAAAAGCATCGTTAGCTTTCTGAATCTTTTTAGTGAATAAAATACATTCAGCTCAAGCAAAGTGGTCCAGATATCCTAAATAAATGATTCCAATGACCAGTTTTTTTTTAAGTGAATCAAAAGTCAACCAGGGCATAGTCAGGTTTCCTAAACAACTGACTCTTATGAGTCGATCATTTTTAGTGAATCAGCAACACAGTTTACCCCAGGGGTGGGCAAACTCGGTCCTGGAGGGCCGGTATCCTGCAGACTTTAGCTCCAACACTAATCAAACACACCTGAACATGCTAATCAGTGTCTTTAAGATTGATTGATATCTATAAGCAGGTGTGTTTGATTAGAGTTGGAGCTAAACTCTGCAGTACACCGGCCCTCCAGGACTGAGTTTGCCAGCGAATCAAAAGCAAACAACTCAAAAAGTGTATGAATGAATGATTGAATCTTATGAAAATACATTCAGCTTAACCAAAGTGGTTCAATTGCTAGAATAAAAGGCAGTTTCTTTTGAGTGAATCAGAGCTCAAAAACCAACCGAAGTGTAGTCAGATTCAATAAACAAATAACTGTATGGATGTTTAATGAGTCCTAAATGAATTATTCGCAAAATAAATACGGATATCTGAATACAGGAGCGTTCAAATCCTCTTTTTCAAGTCCGTAAACTACTAGAAATACCAAGGTGAACGTGATGTTTAAGGAGCGTTTGAATATGTATATGCTGCAATCAGACAAATATCAGTGCTCAGTGATATCTGAATTATGGAGCGTGATGCAGTGTGCAAGAGAAGTGTGACAGATCTCACTTATACCGGGGCCAAAACACTGTCAAAAGTGTCTCCAGAGGGAGAGCAAGAGAGAGAGAAGAGCAAACAGACTTATATAAACGCTTTGATCCGAGCACATATGTTCACAAATCTCACACATGACCGAATCAGACATGAAACTGTATTCGCCCTGTTCACTTTGACACTTGGACTCATGAGAGATGCTTATAAAGCTGTTCAAGTGAGAAAGAAAAGAGAAAAAGAAATCTCTATACCATCCCTGCCTTAAAAAAAACAATACCCACATGACAAAATAGTAAATATTACAGTGTTTTTGAACCATAAAGTGTATTATAGTGCTTATCAGGGGCGTAGCGGACATTTTAAAAGTGGAGGGGACAGCTGTATGTGATCATATGTCAACCCAGGCTCATTCTGAAAACGTAGTCCTGAAGACGTTTCTGAGACCGCGAATTAGGTCCCGGGAGGTACGTATTTTTGCAGTTTTTGGTTTTCGCAAATCCGCGAGAGGTCGCTGTGTGCGCCTTTTTGGCTTCTCGGACGTCTCCCGCGAGTGCCGATTGCGCCCGTGCTGTTCTAGCATGAACCCACCAGAGGCCGCTGTCGAACGAACGTCTGTCTGTTCGACTGGCTGAATGATTGACTGGGCGACCGCCCTAAACCCAAGCAACGATTTACAAAAGCCGTCCGGAAAAAGAAAAGCCCTCGTCCGATTTGTTTTTTTTTTTTACCACGTTTTCAGATTTTACCACATTCTCACCCTGTTATGAACCTCTTCGCTTTATTTCTTGGATTCTGTTTTAGTCTTACCTGATTTCTGGAACCGCTCTTCCCCGGACTCGAACCCGCTCGTCGTCATCGTGGTCAGCTCCTCTCTGCGTCTCGAGTCCGCCAACGCACAGGACGAGCTAAACGGACAAACTAGTTGTGGCGGGAAAGCCCTCCACACGAAGGTAAGCGGTCAGCCGGCGAGCGCTAAAAGGAACGGCGTCATACCGCCCCGCAGCGTTCGCTTAAAAAACAAAATGCAGCCATACGTACCTCCAGCTACATAATTTGCGGTCTCCAGAAACGTCCTCGGGACTACGTTTTCGGAATGAGCCTGGGTTATCATATGTTCATATAATTATTAATCACCTGTTTCTAAATGGTCGGTCTCTAAAAGTGAGGGGGACGGATCCCCACCGTCCCCCCCGGTTGCTACGCCCCTGGTGTTTATTATAGTACACTCTCAGGAAAAAAGGAACAGTTTTGTTCCTTTGTAAAAGTTGTACCTTATATGTTACAGAAATGACCTCTTATGATACTGTTCTGTGGTAAATAAAGGTACACAATTGTTCTCATAAAAAGCATAAAAAGTCCTCATTGAAAAGCATGTTTAAAGCAGTGGTTCTCCACTGGTTTGGCCATGGGACCCACATTTTTACATGGTCATCAAGCCGCGACTCAAATTTTTAGAAACTATAATATAATTTTAGGACTTATAATTAATTTGTATTTATTTGTTAACATTCAGAAGTAGTCACAGATAAATCATAAGAAAATCACCAAGACCTACGAATAAACAATATTTTATTGCTGTCATTTAACAATATGTGCACTTTTGTGATGCCCTCAGCTCTTGAAGTGGTCTTTTAAATTTCTGGCTTTTCATGCTCTCTTGTGAGAGCACCTCACTACATCCCTACTGAAAAGACCAGCTTAAACCAACCTAAGCTGGTTGGCTGGTTTTAGCTGGTTGACCAGCCTAGTTTTAGAGAGGTTTTGGCCATTTCCAGCCTGGTCTTAGCTGGTCAGGCTGGAAAATGACCAGCTAAAACCAGCTTGACCAGCCTAGCCAGGCTGGGAGCCCAGTCAAATCCAGCTAAAACCAGCTTGACCTGCCTGGTTTAAGCTGGATTTTGCTGGTCATTTTCCAGCTTGACCAGCTAAGACCAGGCTGGAAATGGCTGGAAACCAGCCTGGAAATGGCCGGAAACCAGCCTGGAAATGGCCAAAACCCCTCTAAAACCAGGCTGGTCAACCAGCTAAAACCAGCCAACCAGCCTAGGCTGGTTTAAGCTGGATTTTTCAGCAGGGATATGACACACATACTTTTACATATTTTTGTCGTCAATATATGTAAAGCCATACTTTACATATTCGCAGTCGTACTTGCGCTTCACATGTCAAACGGTATGGTTGTCGCGCGCATTTCAAAATAAAAGTTCGGTTTAAGCAAAATAAGTAAAAATGTTAACTTTTGTTGTTTTTTTGACCACACACTCCGCGACCCACTGAAAATGTTCCCACCAGTTGAGAAAAACTGGTTTAAAGAATATACACATAGACTACTCATAAACATTAATTATTAAGCTCTACAACAAAACAACTGGTAAAACAAAACTGTAGGTATTATAAACTAAACATTTAAGCCATTTTTTATGAACATTTGGTAAGCATTTTCTGATAAATACATTTTCATTATTGATATCCGCACCTTTTGGCGTTTGCTTTCCACTACGCATGTGAGCTGGCAAAAGTCCTGCATATGCAAAGTGTTCATGCAAACATTTTTAGTATTGTAAAAACTAATCAAACATTGTGCATATCTCGCTACTATACTTCTGCATAATTCTATTTTAAAATGAAGTACATTAATTAATTTTTGCGTGATAAAATAACTTTTGCGTGATCGCAAAAGTATTGTGTGAAAACTGGAGAAAAAAAATGATATTGTACATGGGAGAATGTGCTGTTGTACCATTATTGTGAAACGTATTGTGAAATGTTCAGCAAAAATAGATCTTTTGATTTATGTTAAAGTATTTTTCATTCTTTATTGTAAATGGAAAAGCTGCATTTACACAAAAAGAAACGTTTTTAAAACATTGTTTAATAAACATATTTGACGTTTTATATTTACTGAAATTAAATCAACACGTTTTGGATAAAGCAAACTGCCTTTAAATAGTTCTTGAAGGAACACATTTGACACTGTTAAGGTACAAAGTTTCTTGTCAATGTACACTGAAAAAATTATTCAAAGATGATTGCTTGGATTTACTCAATTTTTTACGTTAAGTGTTTGTAAACAATTTATTTGGGCTGAATTTAAACAAACAAATTAAGTTGAACATTATTAAATTAAATTTGTTTGTTTAAATTTAACACAAATAAATTGTTTGCAACAGTTTCACATGCAACATTTGGTTCCGTCATGGATCAGATTTCATCAAAGGTACAATATTGCATCTGCAGGTTTTGAAAACCAAAGGTATACTTTGGTTTCCCATGGTACAGATCATGTCCTTAAAGGTACAAGATGCAATGACACAAATGTGTTTCTTTGTCTAAAGATACAATTCTGTTCCTGACAAGTTCTGTTCACAAACGTTTGTACCTTCTTCGCTACAACATTGTACCATTTTTTCTGAGAGTGTACAGTACTCTGTTAATTCATATTACAGCATACTGTTGTGAATTAAAAACAAGACTGTGGTATACTTTGTTTTATTACAGCAAGCTGGTGTATCAAAGCACTAGAAAACTACAGTATTAGGTCAGTTGTTTATATCACTAAAGCTGTATTACCACAGCAAATTATTTCAAGTACTTCACTACAGTGTGATTTAAAAACAAGGTATACATTACTATAGTGTTTATTTTTTTCATGTGATATTACTAAAGATTCTAAAAGTTTCCACTACAAACAACTAATTTACATTTTAATTATTAAAACCAGTACCATTTTAACAGTTTCTAGTGTGTTCTGTGAAATATTCCATTAAGATTTGAGTTTTACCATGTCACCAATAGAACACCAACATTACCAGTAGAAATCAATAGAGAACCAATAAAGATTTCATTAAAAACGATGTATTTCTCAATATTAAAACTATTGCAAAATCATTAGAAGCTATTTGTACAAATTTAATTTTATTTTTTTACGTTATACAGAGCAAACAAAAACAAACAACATCCCTTTCCCAGATCACCAGATCTAGGAACAATATATAACCAAATGTCCATAGAGAAAATAATAATGACATGAAAAGATGACACGAGTTCCTTTTTCTTATATTGTGGCATCCATTTTAATCACAAGAGATAAAAAAAAGGTTGCCAGACCTTATAAAATGTCTCAACAGACTCTTTAATAGTGTCTTATTTTCTCCAACTTAAGATGAGACATCACTTCTCTCATCCAGTGATTATGTGTTGGTGGAATAGGGTCTTTCCATTTAAACATTATCAGTCATCTAGCCAGAAGAGAATCAAAGGCTAACATTTTTACTTGTCTTTTTTTAAGAGGAGCGTTCAACGCGAGAAATGGTGATGGCTCTACTTCCACCCCAAATGCCTCAGAGACCTCAAAAATACTAATCCAGTACATGTAAAGCTTTGGACATGTTCAGAACATGTGCAGCAGAGTAGCAGGGGCCTGCCCACATCGATCGCATATGGGATCTATGTCAGCATTGATCTTAGAGAGTCTGACTTTAGACCAGTGCAAACGATGAACAATTTTGAACTGTATTACAGCATGTCTGGGGCATATGGATGATGGGAAAATTTCTCGTATTATTTTGTGTCAAATCTCATCTGAGATTGGTTCATCTAAATCTGTCTCCCATTTATTTCTCAGGATGCTAAATCCTGTGTGTTGTTGAGTAATTTATAAATCTTGCTAATCGTCTGTTTTTTTTTTTTTAATGATTTACATTAAAAATTTTAGTGTATTAATGAAATTGGGGTGGCAGACACACTGGAAAGTTGCTGTAATTCGAAGCTACAAAGTTCCGAAGTTGCAAGTATCTATAAACGTGTGATTTGGGAATGATTAGAAGCTATTTCTTAACCTAATACATAGTAAGCTATTACTCAGCCTAGCTTGATTGTATACATATTTAATCAGGTTCAACGAATCAGCCATTTTGATTTCCAGATCTGTTTTCAGACACTCTAGTGTTGTTTTTCTTCCCCGAACAACTTTCCTGTCGGAATCTTGTCAAGGTTTAATTTCTGCCCTCAAGCCATCTAGAAATATCCACCATCAACGTTTCATTTTGAACGATCAATTATTAGGCCTGTTTGACAGCTACTGCGCCTTCACAAGAGCCCTGTCATAAAAATGAAGGTAAGATTTGCACATATCTGGAGTTGTGATGGTCGATCATTGAAATAATAAGCTGTTTTTGCTGCTGTATTTCCTTTACCCGCTGCAACACTGCAGTGCCATCTAGAGGTACAAGAGGGAATGAAAAATACTGGCATAACATAAAAACACGAGCAATCACTTAGCACGATTAAGCCAAGCTTTTTCAAGACTCTGGCGCCACCTGTTGTTTGAAAATTGAAGTGTGGGTAGGGATTTAAAAAAAATGGTGATGAGAAGCCACTCTTCCTATTTCTGTTAAGTATTTTGTAGTAAAAAGGGGATTTCTGGAAATATATACAAGTGCATAGTCTTATAAGATCTGTGGGATATAAGAGCAGAAGAAAGTGTTTTATTAGGGTTTCTAAATATGTCAAAGTCAGTGCAAACTACATCTTTTGTGTATAGGATTGCTGCAAACAACATGTATGGAAGTTAATTTAAGACTTGTTTGGTAGAAAGACTTGGAGGTGGACTTTGAAGAGGGTGGGTGGGAAGCAGTAGTTTCTGGTACAGGGGGTCCCGAGAGATGCTAGAAGTAAAGTCATACATTACAAGATAAGTGAAGTTCATTTATAATCTAATTTTGAGAGGATCACGTGCTTTTGACTTATGGCTTGAGCTTTGACAAACAGATAAATGCAGTGGTCAAATCCTGCTTCTTTCAGCTTCCACTTTTAAAAACAGTCAAATCTATTTTATCCAGAAAAAGTTTTGAAAAAACAATCCATGCTTTTATCACCACTAGATTGGACAATTGTAACTCATTAAACTTTGGGATTAGTCAGAAAACCTTATCCCGGTTACAATTAGTTCAAAATGCTGCTGCAAGGCTTTTAACAGGGACCAAGAAACATGAGCACATTACACCAGTTTTACCCTCTCTGCACTGACTGCCTGTGCACTATCTAGTCACTTTTAAAATGCTTCTCTTGATTTTTAAATCTCTAAATGACCTGGCACCTTCTTATCTGTCAGACATTTTAATTGAGCATCAGCCTGGTCGGTCTCTTCGGTCATCTAACTAGAGACTGTTATTCATACCTAAGTCGAGGCTGAAATGCAGAGGTGACCGTGCTTTTACAGTAGCTGGTCCTAGGCTGTGGAATGCTCTGCCGCTCTGTATCAGATCTGTTTCATCCCTGTCCGTTTTTAAATCTAGGTTAAAAACTTACCTCTTTGATTTGGCATTTTATCAGTGAAAATTGTCTGTTTTAGCAATAATTTAATAATTTTATATATACATCTGTTTTGATTTGTACTGTGCAGCACTTTGGTCAACCTCTGGTTGTATTAAATAGTGCTATAGAAATAAAATTGACATTGACATTATGATTGCTTTCAGCCGGTCCCACATTATTCAATTTATGATTCACCAATCAGATGATTCCTAAGCCACTATAAATACCCTAGGTTCCATATAACAGCCATCTTCATTTTAAAGAAACCCCCCTTCCTCCCCTACTCCTCCTCCTTTCCTAGATGGGTGGCATGGTGGCCCAGTGGTTAGCACTGTTGCCTCTCAGCAAGAATGTCACTGGTTCTAGTCCTTACTCAAGCCAGCTGACGTTTCTGTGCGGAGTTTACACATTCTCCCCGTGCTCACGTGGGTTTCCCCCGGGTTCCCTGGTTTCCTCCCACCGTCCAAAAACATGCAACTTAAGTTAACTGACTAATACAAAATCAGCACCATAGACATGCTCCTAGTAAATAGTTATCTCTTAAGAGCCATCACTATCTGTTCATTAGCTACTACAGCAGGGGAGTTCTCGAGATCTACCTGAGCTCAAACTCCCCTCTCACTTCGCAAACGGGTGGGAGCCCCAGGCTCGAGGATCTGATGAGCTTTGTGCTCTCTCCCAGGACAGCATGCCAAACAAGCTTTATAATCAATCATCAGCTAAGTGTGAACTCTTGAATTAATCCATATTACTGGACCCCAGTAAGACTGCATAGGCTAGGATTAATGAAAAATAACCACTGTTGGAAGTGTGGTCATTCTGTGGGCACCTTTTTACATTTAATGTGGAACTGTCATTTGGTGGCTCCATTCTGGAGAAGAGTTATTCAGAACCTTGAGCAATGGCTGGGACAACCTTTACCATATTCACCAAGAGTTTGTCTTCTTGGTGATACATCCACTCTACGGTAGGGGATATCTAAAGCACAGGCTGGGCTAGTTGTTGCAGGATGTATTATGGCTATGAGACTGGTGCTGCGAAACTGGAAGAACTCAGATACTCCCTCTTTTAAGGCGTTGATGACTTCTACTGCATCAAATGAACGTATGTTGGCAAGACTTCAGGACTTCACCCATACTTTCAATCAGAAATGGGGTAGCTTTTTACAGTATTTGGAGAGCATGTAAGAGGAAAATTTGAAGGGTTGTCATTTTGAAGTCTGTCGTATTATTTTATATTTAATATGCATGTTAGAATTTTTGTTTTGTTATTATTTTTATCTACCTTAAAAATTAATCTACCTTAAAAATTGTTTACATTATTTTCCTTACTGTTGATTTTGTATTGTTAAATTTATGTTGTGTGGGATATACAAGTTCAAAATAAAAAAAAGTATTTTGTAGTAATAAACATTTTGTAGTATATTGGTTTCAAGAGTTCACACTTAGCTGATGATTGATTATAAAGCTTGTTTGGCATGCTGTCCCTGGAGAGAGCCCAGAGCTCATCAGATCCTCAAGACCGAGGCTCCCTCCCGTTTGCAAGGCGAGAGGGGAGTTTGAGCTCAGGTAGATCTCGAGAACTCCCCTGCTGTAGTAGCTAATGAACAGATAGTGATGGCTCTTAAGAGATAACTACTTACTAGGAGCATGTCTATGGTGCTGATTTGCACTAGTCAGTTAACTTAAGTTGCATGTTTTGAACGGTGGGAGGAAACCGGGGAACCCAGGAGAAACCCACGTAAGCACGGGGAGAACGTGTAAACTCCACACAGAAACACGGGCTGGCTTGGTAAGGACTAGAACCAGTGATGTTCTTGCTGATGTTTGTGCCACCCATCTAGGAAAGGAGGAGGAGTAGGGGAGGAAGGGGGATTCTTCAAAACGAAGATGGCTGTTATATGGAACTTAAGATATTTATAGTGGCTTAGGAATCGTCTGATTGGTGAATCATAGATTGGATAATGTGGGACCAGCTGTGATCAATCATAAGCACATGATTCTCTCGAAATTAGCTTAGAAATAAACTTCATTTAGCAATACATACGTCCTGCAGACTAAAGCTGCGGTCACACTGGGCTTTTCCTCCCATAGACTTCCATTCATACGCAAGCGAATGCGTCAGACCGGAAACGCAAGGTCATGTGTTAAGTTTTGCATGTTGCTGCGGTGCAAAATTCAAGCTTGGTGAACTCTGACCTGCGAAATCACATTACTTGACAGCGTGAGACCAATTGAGGATCAAAACAGGACCTCTCTGGACAGAAATTTAAAACATGGAGTAATCGCTCGCTTTTTTTAATGTCTAATCATCTTGTTTAATCCCGCCCCTTTTCGTAGCGCCGCACGACAGAATTTCGCACACTCAAAGCCCGCACTTTTCTCCCCATAGACTTCCATTCATACGCACAGGAATGCGTCAGACCGGAAACGTAAACTCGTGCGACAAGTTTCGCAGTTCGCTGCGTTGCAAAGTTCAAGCTTGGTGAACTCTGACCTGCGAAATTGCATCACTTGACTGCGTGAGACCAATCGAGGATCAAAACATGACCTCTCTGGACAGAAATTTTAAACATGGACCAATTGCTGTACAACAGAATTTCACAAGCTCAAACTCTAGTGTGACCGCAGCTTTACAAAGGGAATATAGATGACCAGTAATGTAGCTATGTAAAACTTACATTTTAAGCAGATCAGTACATAAAAACAACATCAACAACAATATAGCTTGGTAAATATTTTATATATGCCTGTATCCTTTTGTCTTTACAAATACAGCATAAAAAACACATATGGTAACACTTCAAAACAATAAAGCGAGTCCGAGCCGTTAAGACATGTAGTGAGAATGTTCATCTACAATTGTACAAATGATAAAACAACAACAATTACAACAACAAACAACAGACAGACAACTCATCCTTCTCCACTCACGCTGTAGGCTGCCCTTCGCTCCCGATCCAAATTCACAGTTGGCCGTAATACTGATTCCTTTAATGGTGCTTCTCACTTTATTCAAATATCAAACATTGAACGCAGTATTTAAAAAGAAAGAAAAGAAAAACGATACATTTGTATTTACACAAGCTTTATCGAATGAGTTTCAAATACATTGTATAAATCTTTCATATATAGATTTCTTCATTTAGAAATGCTCACTTCCCAAAATCCAGATTTTCTCCCAAACTGAATTAGCATCCGAATTCAAACTACTCTCTTCATTTGTTTTGTTGCTCCTCAATCCATTGTACCTATGATAACAGGTTTTCACAGGACAGTGGAGCCGTGTATATGAGCACGCATTTGGTTTAATTGGAGTCTAAACCACTATAGCTTCCAAATGACCTGCAAATACAAATGTACATAAAACAAAATCTAGAATAATAATAAGAAAACAAGGCTTTCAGTACCGGTACATATATATATATATAGCGCTTGCAGCACAAGAGACATCATACATTCAGCATAGGGGCAAGAGACAGGCACTCTATGGGACAGCTATGCTTGCTTTTGGGGTCCTTCTTCACCCTGCACAAACATTCACGCAACTCTTTCTAAACCAACAGGGAAAACTTCAGATGCTCTGTATGTGAACGATGGATCAACGACAAGGATTTCTGTTCACAATCAACAGTCATAGCTCCGGAAGTAAAAATCCCATTCATTTTCTGCATAAGGAAAAGGATTTGAAACTATAAGCCATGTTAATCAATGATACGATTATGTTAAAGCCATTAGTTTGGATCTATGGTAAAAACATCACTATATACAGTGGTGTTTGGCCCCTTAATAATTTATTTTTTCGCATGTTTGTCCTGCTTTAATGTAGCGCTGCACAATATATCCTTTCGATATCGTGAGCATTTGCAATAAACACCTGTTGAGTCGGGATTATGGAGCCACAGCTGACAAAACTTGATTTATTGTTGCAGTAACTCCACAAATAATCTAAAAATAGTCTCATTTGCATATATTTTTAAGGTCTATGCCTGTTTAAGTATTCCAAACCAGTTTTAGGCCTAATCTCAATTCTACCCCTTAGCCCAGGGGTGGGCAAACTCGGTCCTGGGAGGCCGGTGTCCTGCAGACTTTAGCTCCAACACTAATCAAACACACCTGAACATGCTAATGAGTGTCTTCAAGATCAATCGATATCTATAAGCAGGTGTGTTTGATTAGAGTTGGAGCTAAACTCTGCAGGAAACCAGCCCTCCAGGACTGAGTTTGCCCACCTCTGCCTTAACCCTTCCCCTTACCCCTATCCCTCATTTTGCACGTTCACGTGAAGGGGTAGGGGTGTCCCAATTCTCCTTAGCTTTTAGGAATAGGGCTAAGGGGAAGGGCTAGATAGCTCTGGGCTCTATGCTAGAGTTTTAAAGCCAACGATAAACTGAAAGTTGTGTGTGAAAGCTTAAATGGGACTATTTTCAGGTTGTTTTTACAGCATCGATGTTGTAATGTAATTACAATCCATTCAGTTAAATAGACTAAAGCATTCATTTAGTTCTTCAAGCGTAAAACGAGATGAAATTCTATTAAAAATACTGGGGTAAAATAAACTGTCATATTTTAAAGACATGGCGGGGGGGGAATGGAATTTAATGCAGTGCTTCTTGACCGATCTGAGACCCACTCCATATCGTATATCTATCAGGCAGTGAAGATCACTGATTTTTAAAGACATCAGACCTTAAATGTGACAATTTTGTAATGGAAGGACTCTCTGGAGGCCATTGGGATGCCTGGCTGAAAATTACAAGTCCGTGTGCATATAGCCCACTTCCCAGAATACACCATCTACAACGGCTGCATGGCTGCACACGGAAGTCAGGAGATGCACAAATTAGTATTTCTTTATCATTATTATGAATTTTTACAACAAACAAGCACATGTTTTAATACCATCATGCTTTAAAAAACCATCATGCTTTAAAAAAAAAACCAAATAAAATAAAAAACGCAAAATTTTGCTGTCTAAAATCCATAATCATAAATCCTGTATAGTAGTCCCACAACATTCTGTCACTCAATGACAGTTGAATACCCTGTCAGAAAAGTCTAGTGGCTGGAAATGAGCGTTTCACAGTGTCTGCTATAATGTTAATGTTGTTTCTGGTGTGTTTACATTGATGAATATGGCCAGTGTGTAAATGCACAGTCCAGTTACGAGCTTATTGCCACATTATATCAGTATGACAACATCATATCGTTGCCTTCAGTGATTTCCTGAAGATAAACACCAAAAAATAACACAACTGGAATAACTACAGCTGCCGCGATGGCATATGATGACATTGGCAGGTGTTGTAGTGGTGTCCCATTTCTTAGGGGTAAACTTTGAAGCCCTTCCACTTCACACTCTGTATCAAGGACAAAGAGGAACAAAAATAGAATTGGGATTGGGGCTTAAGCATTCGGGCACAACAATTTATGTTTGTAACTTGTAATGAAGTCTAAACAGTGTTCATTTCTATTTGATAATTCAATTTATGTACCTGAATAATTTAAGACTCCCAAAAAACTATAAAGCGCTGTTTATTTTATTTGTATCTTTGCTACTGTATTGATCGATGCTTGTGATTGGTTTATTATATTTTATGTTACATGAAGAACGAATGACTCAAAAGCCCGAAGACTCAAAATGTGAACTAATCGTGGGTCTTACAAGCTCGGTAAAAAAAAACGAATTTTACACACATACTGTTAGCTATATGGATTGCAAAAACTTTGAAGCTCGATATCTCAAAATCATTCAGAAAGCAGAAAGAACCTTACAAGGTGAAGATATGTTTGAGAATTAACAATAATAATAGCCTACTCATATTAACCTTTATTTTACATCTAAAGCATCGTGAGAAAGAATCGTGATATTGATTTTAAAAAATAAAATCGTGATTCACATTTTAGCCAGAATCATGCAGCCCTAGTTGTGATCAACGTTTGGGTCAATGTTCAATGATCAACGTTGTAGATGTGTTTGAAAAGTGACTCTTAACTCTTTAATAATATTTTAATATATAAAATGAAAGAAATAAAAATAATAATAAAAAAAAAACGATTCTTTTATCTCTGAACGAGACTCAAAGGTCTGGTAAAATGACCTCAACTTCCCATTACTATAATGCAATGCTGTGAGGATTTCCTGGGTTTTTGCATGAGAGCGCCCCCTCTGGCCTTCCAGTTGAATACACAACTGTGCTTCCCTGTCAAGATGTGCATGACAACTGCAGCTTTGCTCAATCATGTTTGCCAGTTCATTTCAATGAATTTGCCAGCCCTAAAATGAGCAGTTTTGCATTTTACCTCCACTTTTAATTTGTTCTTCGCAATGCTCATTGGGATCGGGTTCCTTTTCCTCCTAAAGTCCTTCACGAGTTCACACTTGCAATAGTTTCAGAATAAAGTGTATTTGGCGTGCTGTCCGGGGAGAAGGCTCTGAGAGGACACCCCAACTCGAGTTATTCAACTTATCAGGAAACAGAGAGGAATTGGGATTCGAGCGAAGTATCTAGCCCGGCCCCAGAACGCTCCCCCCGGGATTGCAATGCTTAAGAGGTGAGGTGACGGGGTGGTGGAGGGACGCTAAAGTCGTAAGATGCTGCAGGTAAGACAGCTTTGGTATATATATAGGGGTTTGGTCAAGAACTGATTGGATAATAGAATAATGGTCAATGACGTATTTGATACTGAAACTTCTGCGCGTGCTCCTCCCGAAATTTGTTTATAAAACATCACTTAGTTTTGTGCATTTGTTCTTTTGCCTTACAATTGTTCAATTAATTAAACGTTATATTATTGTGATTCATATTGTTAATTTGGTCCATGGCTTATAACACTTCTATAGGAAAAATGAATGGCAAAATGACTTCTCAAAACATTGCTGGTGAAAAATGGCGACACACTAATGCACTCTATAAGGTGCAACATTTCAGCGACACTTTGTTTGGAAAAAGCTCCATTTTCAATAGTTCTTTCATGCCAAGCTGATTTCACCAAGTAGGACATGCTCCTGGATGAACATCTATGTTGATCCTGAAACAACATTCCAATCAGCCAATCAGAATTAAGGAATATGTTTAGAGTTTATGGTAAGTTTAGGCTTACGGTTTATGCACTTATTATTGTTGTCCAACTATTTCCCCCCTCTGATTTTGGGAATCATTTATAGTTATGGTTGGGTTTAGAGGTAGGGAATAGGTATGGATGACATTTTCCAACAAAAACTTTGTTCCAGCACCAACATAGATGTTAATCCAGGATCGCATCGTACTTGGCAAAATGATGACGTGCGTAATTTCAAACGGCTCAGAAGCCACTTTCACAATTATAGTGAAAAGGAGTGAAATCCGCACAGGGAACTTTCCATCCTCATGGACTAGATCATGAGCATTCCTACCAGAGTGACTGAATTTACTGAATTGAGTGCTCATGAGTGAATATACAGATGCATCTGAAATGTCTTGCTTTTCCCATTTATAGTATTTTCTGTTGGAAAACACCTCACACAAACACACACACCCACGCACGCACGCACACACACACACTAAACTACACCAGACAGACGAGCACACTTAGCTTGTAGAAGCTTGTTGCAGTAGAGAACCCGTTCCATAGTTATTAAAAGGCTCAAGAGCTGCAGACATACAAACCCTAGATCACACACACAAACACTGACTTTTGGTATCTTAAAAAACAAATAGAAATCAATGCATGGTCCCTATAATTACGATTCTATGGCCCTAAAAAGGTAAAGGAATGCCCTAGGCTGGCTGCCTGCCATAAATATCAAAATCAGACTTTTTTTTATCACCCCTCAAACTCGACTTACAGAAGAAACACACCTCTGTTATATCTAAAATGCATGACACACACAGAAATCACCCCCCTCCTTTAAACAAAAAGTGAACAGGCCCAAGGTTTGATTGGCTTAAGGAAAGGTACAGGTTCTTGTCACTTCATATCAAAACCAGCAGTTTTCAAATGCGAGTGTTACCGTGGTAATGATGAGACGCTTTTAGTAAAATGGCCACAGACCATCTGGCAGGCAGAGACTGAAAAAAAGGCAGGCTAGTTTCTTGGTATATGGTTTGATTTCAGTCGCCGTTTACGTTTTAGTTTTGTTTCTGAATATTCTATTATGGCACAAAAACAAAGAGCGCGAGATTGCATTCACGCTCCTTTTCCCGAAACCCCCCTATTTAAGAGTAGTCCGACCCTCAGCCTATCACTCAGCCATCGTCAGGTGTGCTTGCCTCTTCGGGAAACTCATCAGACGATCCGCTCTTGTGGATGCGCCCGTCGCTGCGCATGCTGTGGAAGGTTTTCTTAAAGGCTTCCATCATGGAGTGGGCCAGTTTTTTCGCCTCTAGTTTGCTCTCGCACTCTACAGCGTGACAGTCCATCTGGAAGGTCAGATCGTCGTTGATTTGTCGGTAGATCCACGCAAACACGTTGGGGCTAATGTTGTGGTCCGCCGTGCAGTACGCGATGCGCGCCACCTGGAAGGTGTCCATAGCGATGGTGGCCTCGCCGCGGCCATCCAGGTGATGCATGCGCACCTGAAAAGGCCGGATTTCTAGGATGGTATTGCTGGAGGTGATGGAGTCATCGTGGGTGACCGATGTCTGCTTCGTGTCCCATAATCCAACCACAGCCGATTCGGTGCAGCCGGACAGGAAGTGAGTGCCGGAAATCGTCACCTTGCCGAGGTACGTCACCTGGAGAAGAGGCAAACACACAACAGAAAACATGAAAAGATGATTTGGGTTTATTTTCCCGCCAATGGCCACATGCATAACCAAAGGCTCATTTACAAAAACGTTATCACTCATTCTTTTTCCTTCAGCTTAGTCCCTATTTCAAATGCCACAGCGGAATGAACTGCCAACTATTCCAGCATGTGTTTTACGCAGCGGATGCTCTTCCAGCCGCAACCCAGTACTGGGAATTTCTTCAATCATTCAATCATATTTTCTTAAAACAATGCACTTTAGTATTATTTTGATATGTTACTGAAGATGCCTTTTAAGGGCTTTTTTTAGGGGGTTTTAAACTTTAATGGATAGAATCGTGCAGAGAATTGACAGGAAATAGTTGGGAGCAGAGAGAGCAGAAGGGTCGACAAAGGACCTCGAGCCGGGAATAGAACTCGGGTCTCTGTGAGCACCATGGTGCTATATGTCGGCGCTCTTAACCACTAGGCTATTGGCGCCGACTGGGCTCTTTTTGTGAAGTTTCATAAACTAATTTCGAGAGGAGCACGTGATTTGATTGAGCTCGACTGGCCGCTCATCTGTAATCAGTAATAATCCAATCAGAGTGATCCTAGTTAACTATAAATGGATCATTTCCTCCCTACTGTTTCTGTCTTCGTTTGAAAGAATTCCCTCTTCCACCCCATCTCCTTCTTTTCCTACCTTTTCTAAAGGGGGAGCTATCGAGACCTACCTGATCTCGGATCTCCTGATATGCTTATTGACCGGGCGGGAGCCCTGGGCTCAAATATTTCAGAGCTCAGGGTTCTCTCCCGGGACAGCATGCCAAACCTGCTTTAAACGGCAAGCATATTTAAGTGGGAACTCTTGAATCTTTAGTGTGTAATGTTAGAGTTTGAGCATGTGAAAAGAGCTTTCTTTTGGAAATGAACTTCACAAGTAGGCCGGTCACGATAAGGAATTTTTGTTGTGTGAATTATTGTCACAGAAATTGTTGCGATAAGCAATATTATTGTACATTTTGAGATTATTTTTTTCACTGATTATGTAGTTATTATATAACAGCATAAATAATGCAAAAAGCTTTAAACACTTTAAAATACTTATCATTCTTAAGGTTATTTAGACTTTTATGTTAAGAAGTGTTAAATGTCCTATTATATATATTATTAAATGTCCTAATAGGTAAACGCCCAATTTTAAACTTTGACAGCAGTAATTTAGAACGTAAATGTCATTGTAAAATGGCTTAATGTTATTTGTGAATTTGTAAATATATACTGTAACGGCAAAAATGATTGAGGTCATCTCCAAGTATTGCATCTCCATTATATTGATTATTGTGACAGGCCTATTCACAAGGTCACCATACTCACGGTTTCACAATATCCTCAAATAATCAATTACTTTATTATTTGTCTGTATTAAGACATTTTTAAATGACAAAATAAATACGATTTTTAATAAGATCGTAATAACAAGATTATATATCCATTCTCTTATTCTTTATATATTTCTGAGATTTGAAAACATCATGACGACCAAGTCTCTCTCTAAAATATTGTACAATTGAACATTTTTGAGTGAAATTTTAGGGGGAAAATTGTGATATTCATAATTGAAGGGATATAAACACTTGGCCGTGATTTCAGCGGTAAAAAACTGTAAAAATGCTACAGTAAAAATCCGTAACCTCACTGTAAAAAAATGACCGTGATTTCAGAGGTAAAAAACTGTAAAAATGCTACAGTAAAAATCCGTAACCTCACTGTAAAAATGGCCGTGATTTCAGTGGTAAAAAAACTGTAAAAATGCTACAGTAAAAATCCGTAACCTCACTGTAAAAAATGGCTGTGATTTCAGTGGTAAAAAACTGTAAAAATGCTACAGTAAAAATCCGTAACCTCACTGTAAAAAATGGCTGTGATTTCAGCGGTAAAAAAAACTGTAAAAAATGCTACAGTAAAAATCCGTAACCTCACTGTAAAAAATGGCTGTGATTTCAGCGGTAAAAAACTGTAAAAATGCTACAGTAAAAATCCGTAACCTCACTGTAAAAAATGGCTGTGATTTCAGCGGTAAAAAACTGTAAAAATGCTACAGTAAAAATCCGTAACCTCACTGTAAAAAATGGCTGTGATTTCAGCGGTAAAAAAACTGTAAAAATGCTACAGTAAAAATCCGTAACCTCACTGCAAAAAATGGCTTTGATTTCAGTGGTAAAAAATCTGTAAAAATGCTACAGTAAAAATCCGTAACCTCACTGTAAAAAATGGCCGTGATTTCAGAGGTAAAAAACTGTAAAAATGCTACAGTAAAAATCCGTAACCTCACTGTAAAAAATGGCCGTGATTTCAGCTGTAAAAAAACTGTAAAAATGCTACAGTAAAAATCTGTAACCTCACTGTAAAAATTGACCGTGATTTCAGAGGTAAAAAACTGTAAAAATGCTACAGTAAAAATCCAAAACCTCACTGTAAAAAATGGCCGTGATTTCAGCTGTAAAAAAAACTGTAAAAATGTTACAGTAAAAATTCGTAACCTCACTGTAAAAAATGGCCGGTATTTTAGCTGTAAAAAAACTGTAAAAATGTTACAGTAAAAATCCGTAACCTCACTGTAAAAAATGACCGTGATTTCAAAGGTAAAAAACTGTAAAAATGCTACAGTAAAAATCTGTAACCTCACTGTAAAATATGGCAGTGATTTCAGCGGTAAAAAAACTGTAAAAATGCTACAGTAAAAATCCAAAACCTCACTGTAAAAAATGGCTGTGATTTCAGCTGTAAAAAACTGTAAAAATGCTACAGTAAAATCTAGAACCTCTCTGTAAAAATGGCCGTGATTTTAGCGGTAAAAAAACTGTAAAAAGGCTATAGTAAAAATCCGTAACCTCACTGTAAAAATGCTACAGTAAAAATCCATAACTTGGTTAACAGTACGTTTCCTTAATATATACGACAAATAACCGTAAATTGACTTTCCCAGAATTCCCCGCATGGCACATCATTTTTTATGCTTTTTGTTGACATTACTGTGGATCTTTTTAGTTGTTTCCCCATCAGTTATGTACATTAGTGATTTATGCTACATCTAATGTTGATAAACAATGTTTATTTCAGGACTTTAATATTATGCGTGTAACCATACTGGTGTTTAGTAGCTGTGTGATTGACACTGAGCTCCTTCTATACACTGATGCACTTTTCTGCTTGTGGGAGAAGTTGTTTGTGATGAGCACTGGTCATTGGTCATCACCACCTGCATATGGCTGTGTTAGCGTGTCTATCTGTGTAACAAAAGATGTGTAGATGTTGGTACTTCAAAATACAGACATATTACATCTATAAATTAATGAAATACAGTAGTTTACTGTAAAAATTAGAAATTAATTTAACGGTTTGTACCATATTTTAACGGTGAAATACTGGCAACCACAGCTGCTGTTTTTTTACCGTAAATTTTACGGATTTATTGTTAACAGTGTATTGAGGTAATCTGCTGTTTGCAGATCAGTCAAATGAGTAAACAGAACGATTTCCGAGAAAATGAGTAGTTGTGAATACCTGTTTCTTATTGTGTCTGAACAGTGTGTGTGTTTTGGCATGAAATTGAGAAGAAAATGTCAAAGTAAAAAAAACAAGAACAGCGTCTGGCCGTTTGTTTTCCTCTTCCAGACATTCTGTTTAGTCTCCAACCACAAGGTCTAATTCTGGCCATTCCCATTCCTTTACTTCATTTGGAGAATGCAATTAAACGCTTTTTATTGCTTTAAAGACTGTACAAACTTTTGAAGACAAGCACAAACATCTGTGCGGTACCAGAATTTCATAGCAGACCGAGCGGAGAATGCTAAGTCATTCCTCTTATGAACATGATTAGAATATTGTGGCTTTCTTTCCAGATGAGTTTTGTTTTTTCTGAATCTCGTTCGTTCTCTCGTGTCTGAAACAGAAAGATGAGCCGAGGAGAGGAAATGCCAGTGATATCTCTGCTGAAAGCGATTTACATCAGAGGAAGAGCATGACTCTTTTCTTCTGGATGAAGTGTTGGAAAGCAGTAACAGATGAGGATGTGTGTTTCCCAATACCTGATGGATATCATTAAGCCTTATTATCGTAAATGACCACACACACACACACACACACACACACACAAACTTTGATTCAGCAAAGAAGCGTTAAATGTTTTACATGTGTTTGAGTTGGATTTCGATATCAAATAAATGCTTGTCCGCAAAATGTCTAGTCAAAAAGGAAGGAAAATAAATAAATGATTCACACTTTATCAGAAATGTTTGTTTTGTTCGGAGCAAACCAACATATTGGACTGATTTCTGAGACACTGATGACTTTATTAATGATGCTAAAAAATCAGCTTTGATTAAAAATAATAACTTACATTCATTCATTCATTTTCCTCCAGCTTAGTCCCTTTATTTATACAGTGGAATGAACCGCCAACTACTCCAGCATGTTTCACAGTGGACGTCTTTTCAGCTGCAAACCAGTAGTGGGAAACACCCATACACACTCATTCATACAAACACACAAGGGCCAATTTAGCTTATTCAATTCACCTATAGCGCATGTGTTTGGACTGTGGGGGAAACCAAAGCACCCACGCCAACTCCACACAGAAAAGCCCACTGGGGTGATCAGTTTATCCTGTTGTTCTGCTGCAAGAAATAGAAGCTGTTTCTAATATATAAATTTCAGGTGTTGGTTAGAATAAAACTTCTTTTAATATGGAAAATATTCCTTCTATCGCATGCCGTTGCTTTTATTTACAACATTACAGATTTTCAACCACTGGATGTCAAACTTACATGCTCCACCGTTAAACCATGATCATTTTTTAAAGCTACAATAATCCTGATCCACACTTGAT
>NC_079452.1:18458580-18486080 GCF_903798145.1 Danio aesculapii
CACGGCTGGTCTTGCATTAGCTATGTATAATCCACCAATCAGGCGATTCCTAACCCATTATAAAGAACCAGGGTTTCTCACTACAGTCATCCTCGATTTGAAGAATCCACCCTTCCACCCCTACTCCTCCACCTTTCCTAAATGGGTGGCACGGTGGCCCAGTGGTTAGCACTGTTGCCTCACAGTAAGAACGTCACCGGTTCTAGTCCTTTAACAGGCCGGCTGTCGTTTCTGTGCGTAGTTTGCATGTTCTTCCCGTGCTCTTGTGGGTTTTCCCCGGGTTCTCCGGTTTCTTCCCACATTCCAAAAACATGCACGACAAGTGAACTTATCAATCTAAATTTAGCACTACAGTCAAACTCTCATCCTGCAGCATATCTCTTCATAGCACTCATTTTAGTCATCAGCTCTTATCAAGGGGGGAGCTGTCGAGATCTACCTGAGCTCGAAGTTGCCCTCTCGCCCTGCAGACGGGAGGGAGCCCAGGGCTCAAGGAACTTTTGAGCTCAGGGCTCTCTCCCGGGACAGCATGCCAAACTCGCTTATAATCATTCATCAGCTAAGTATGAACTCTTGAAACAAATATTATACTACTGTATAAACTCACCCTCATGGTTACTGTAGCAGGGTCGTGGATCCCTCAAAACGCACATTCATCTCTTTGAGAGTCAGACAGAGACATCAGGGCAGAGGAAGAATGCGTTTATGCTGGATTGTGGTGACAGTTTAAACCCATGAGCGACCCTGATCAAAGAGCGGCCAATCCCACAATCCCTCACAGTTATGAGGAGATCAATACAGAAACCGCACTTACTGACACACACACACACGCACGCGCACACACACACACGCGCACACACACACACACACACACACACACACACACACACACACACACACAAAGCATCTGTCATTCAATCACAGTTGTCCAAATCATCCAAAACTTGACAGAGCACATGTACACGCACACACACGTACACAAACCCACATGTATACACACACACACACAGATACATACACGTATACACACATACCCCACTGTCCCAGTGTCAAAATACCCTATTAAGTAAAATTTCTAAACCCTAAATGATTTTTGTCCCCGTAAACCACATTAATAGAGCACAACCAAGTCATCCCCATGTCATTATACACTTTTATGTCCTCATAAACAAAATAAACAAGTACAAACACACATTTTTGTGTGAATTGTGGGGAATTTCTATAGACCGCTACTGTTTTTTTTAAATACTGACCAAACAATACTTTCTATCCTTGAACACATATACATACACTGTACAAATACACACAACACACACCCACACGGCTTATTAATAACATGGCTAACATTACACAACTAAGTCATATCCATGTCATTATACACTTTTATGTCCTCATAAACAAAATAAACAAGTACAAACACACATTTTTGGGTGAATTGTGGGGAATTTCTAAAGACTTTGAGTGTTATTTTTAATACTGACCAAACAATACTTTCTATCCCTGAACACATACCAACATGCACACACACAAATACACACACGACTTACCAGGATGCTGCATAGGCATAACGCCTTTTTATACTGCAGATACAGCTTAAAATACAGCCTTATCCCACTGTCCCAATATCAAGATACCCTATTAAGTATTATTTAAGCCTTAAATGATTTTTGTCCCCGTAAACCACATTAATAGAGCACAACTAAGTCATCCCCATGTCATTATACACTTTTATGTCCTCATAAACAAAATAAACAAGTACAAACACACATTTCTGTGTGAATTGTGGGGAATTTCTAGACTTTGAGTGCTATTTTAATACTGACCAAACAATACTTTCAATCCCTGAACACACAAACACATACAAATACACACACACACACACACGACTTACCAGGATGCTGCATAGGCATAATGCCTTTATACTGCAGAAACAGCTTAAAATACCGCCTGCCTCTACTGTCCCAATGTCAAAATACCCTATTAAGTATCATTTTTAAGCCTTAAATGATTTTGGTCCACATAAACCACATTAATAGAGCACAGCCAAGTCATACCAATGTCATTATACACTTTTATGTCCTCGTAAACAACATTAACAAGTACAAATAGACATTTTTGTGTGAATTGTGGGGAATTTCTATAGACTTCTACAGTTTTTTTAAATATATTTTCTATCCCTGAACCCAAACCAACCCCGAAACAAACCTCTTACAGAAAACCTGCTTGCATTTTTACAGACCGAAGGCTGATCCCCATAAAAATTCTCAGAATTTATCCTATTTTTGTGAAGCACACACATACACACACACACACACACTCAAAGCAGGGCCGGTCGCCATGGAAACAGCGTATAGACTGGCTTTGTTGAGCTGTTACATAATCAAAGGGCCTCAATGGATGATGAGGTGCTTCTTTCTGAAACGCCGCACTGGACATCACTGAAAAATGAGAATCATTAGAAAACCCCGTCTACACCCAAAATTGTAGAAATGCTTGTGGTCGAGTGTGCTTCGGACTGGCCAGATGCTTTATATTCTCGGAGGTCCATATTAAAATACACAGATGAAAATATGCAAAGTGTTTCAAAATACGTGCCCACAGTACATTCCTTTTAAAGTTCCAAAATGTGGCATGAATTAAGAGCTGAACTCAACAGCTTTCAGGAGAAGAGAGGATAAACACTGGATTTTGAGGGACAGGCAGATATATAGAGAAGGAGACGCTCTGTGTTTGTCTTAGCCAGCATTTTCAGATAAACGGATGCTGTTGTCTCTATTGCAACAGCACTGCAGATTCTTTGAGAGACTGTCTATATTTTTAGCTTATGCATTAATCGGTTTTCAGTACATGCATGTGACTCCACAATGATGTACAAGAACAGGTAGCTTGTACATGAATGTGTCCAAATGCATCATCAGACTGTTGTTTTAATGGAAATAGTATCATTTCTACAGTGATAGTGGAAGTTTTATATTGTTATTAATAAAACATTTTATCTTCATCAGATAAACAGGGCATCTTCAACAAACATTGTATTAGGTGATTCCAAAAAATTAGGTCATTCCATAAGTTTATGAATAGAAGTCTGATTATCTTCAATTAGTTGCTGCCTTAAGATTAAGTTAAAGCAAATAATTTCATTTTTAAGTAATTTCAACTTGCATTAAACTGACTTAATATGTCAAGTTTTAGTAACTCAATATCAAGGTGAAACAAAAACAACAAAAAACACCAAAACCAAACCAAAATGAACTGAAAAGAAACAAAAACAAATCCCAAAAACAAAAACAAAACAAATAGAAAAGAAAAGAAAAAACAAATCCCTAAAAACAAAAACAAAACAAAAAACACCAAAACCAAACCCAAACAAAACGAACTGAAACAAATCAAAACCAAACCAAAACGAAATTAACTTAAATGAAAAGAACCAAAACCCAAAAAACAAAACAAAACAAAACGAACTAACAAGAAACAAAACTGAACAAAAAACAAAGACACCAAAACAAAAGACCCAAACCAAAACAAAATGAACTGAAAAGAAACAAAACAACCCCCCCCCAAAAAAACAAATAAACGGATAAACAATACCAATGCCAAAAAACAAAAACACCAAATCGAAACAAAAAAACGAACTGAAAAGAAAAAACAAAACCCCAAAAACAAAAACACCCCCCCCCCAAAAAAAAACAAAAAAACACCAAAACCAAATGACACAAAACGAAACAAAACCAAAACAAAACAAAACTAAAGGAAACTGAAAAGAAACAAAACCCAAATAAAAAACATCAAAACCATTCCATACTGAAACAAAACAAAATGAAACAAACTGAAACAAAACAAAACCCAAGAAAACAAAACCAAAACAAAAATCATCAAACCAAAGCGAAACAAAATGAACTGAAACAAAACCAAACATAAATTAACTGAACTGAAAAGAAACAAAACAAAACCCAAAACAAAACAAGCTGAAAAGAAACAAAACCCAAAAAACAAAACAAAAAGCAAAACAAAACTAGCTGAAAAGAAACAAACCCAAAAAACAAAAACACCCATAAAAAAAACAACAAAACAAAAAAACAACAACAAAAAACCCACCAAAACAAGACCAAACAGAAACGAAACAAAATTAAAACAAACTGAAATTAACCAAAGCAAAAAACAAAACGAGCTGAAAAGACACATAACAAAACCCAAACAAAAACACCAAATCCAAAACAAAAAACAAACAAACAAAAAAACCCCGCCAAAAACAAACCAAAGCGAAACAAAATGAAACGAACTGAAACAAAACAAAGCAAAACCACAAAGCAAAAAACAAAACAAAACGAGCTGAAAAGACACAGAACAAAACATTTGGAACGATACGAGAGTCCGTAATGATGGAATAACTATAGAATACCATAACAGATTAATTCAAGTATTTTACTATAAAATGAATCAAGAACACTAGTATTTCCTATAAATCACTATAGTATTTTTTAATTCAACTCCTCTGTGTCTCTTGATGACACATATCTTTTACCTTGTATCCCGTGTGTGTGCGGTTCTTGATGTGCGGGGTGGTTGAACACAGCTCGATGGCTTCGGGCTCATGAAAGATGACAGTCGGCAGTGGATCCTTCCTGAGCGTCAGCACATTCAGTTTGGTCTTCAGCATGCTCTGTAAATGCTGAAAAACACAACAGCTTAAATTAGCCTATATGACCTACATTTAACACACACAGATCCACAGGTGCACCTGTTTAGTCCTGTAAAACACAAATTCCACAACTGGACGCGTGAATGGATTGGTTGTGAGTAATATCCAAGTTACTCCATAAAGTTTATGGAAGACTTGTGATGTTACACAAACGTCCCTCTCTCTCTTAGGCCACTCACATTTGGTAAAGGAGTGCTATTTATATACAACCAGGAAAATAAGTATGGAACATGTCACAATTTTTCCCAGAAAACATATTTCTAAAGGTGCTGTTGACTTGAAATTTTCCCCGGATGTTGTTCGCAACCACAGAAATACATAAATGAAAAGAAAACAAATCTAATCTGTTTACAAATGAAGTTATGTGCAATAAAATGAATGACGCAGGGAAAAAGTATTGAACGCATGAAGAAAGGGAGGTGTAGAAAGGCAGTGAAAGCCCAGACAGCAGCTGAAATCTCTCAGTAGTTCTTCAGCAACCCTCTGCCCTTCCTCAGTGTACATGAACATTATCTGCTTTAGTCCAACATCTACATTAGCAGGATGATGAAGATGAAACCAGGGTGGACATTTCAGCAAGACAAAACACAACCAAGGAAACTTTCAAATGCATTCAGAGAAAGAAAATCAAGCTGTAGAATGGCCCAGCCAATCACCTGATACGAATCCAGTAGAAAATACAAAATAAAGCTCAGATTTGATAGATGAGACCCACAGAACCATCAAGATTTTGACACTCTGTTGAAGAAAAACTCACACCTGAGCAATGCATGTGACTTTATTCTCCATATGAGAGGCATATTTAAGCTACTAGCACCAAGAAAGCCTTTCATATAAAGTATTAAATACATTTCAGTAGTTCAGCACTTTCTCCTTGTCATTCCATTGTTATTACACACAACTCATTTCTCAGATTTTGTGTTTTGTTTTATTTTTATGCTTGTATTGTTTGGGTTTTTACCAAAATCTGGTTCAGTTCCATGTTAATATTAGTCCCAGTAAAAACATGACCTGTTCAATACTTATTTTCCCTGCTGTAAAATAAATACAAAATGAGACTGACCTGTTTCTGATGAAACAGACCAAAACATAAACGTTTTGTAAAACTTGGTGAATGATGGACAGTCAGACTAGTTCCAATCTGAGTAACAAATGACAGAACATTTTGCACAGAGAGAGAAAAAAAACCCCAAAAGAAATATGAAAGGCCAGTGAACGACAGAAGCCACATGTATAAACGCACCCCAAGCCCAGATTCAGCACTTTACAACTTTCTGAGAGAAAGAAACATTCCTGCGGTCGGAGGATAAAAGAATAAAGAGAGAAGCAGAGAGAGAGAAGAAAAAAACAGAGCAAAAGAAAGAGGGGTTTGTTCAGGGGAGGACGAGGTGTCGAAATAAATTAGAAATTTTATTCATAATATTTCCACCGCGTTTCATTATTACTCTCAATCACGATGTCAAAAAGCCTTCGGAAATGGTTTAAACCCGACTCCATTTACAGCTAATTCAACAAGAAATTGCATTAAAAATGGCACATGTTTGAGTTTAAACGCACCATCATTGTCACGTCCTTGATCTTTAATCATATCGGGGTGTCTTTCTGCAAAGTCATAATAAAATATTCCTAAATCACTGATTATTCAAGCATCCAGAAGGTTGACCCTGAACTTCCCTTCCTGAAATGAGAGATTGTTTTCCTAAACGTTGCCTCCTACGGAGCGAAGGGTTTTTCTCTAGAGAAAAAGTGTTTCAGAGAAACAGACGGATATTTGCGGAGCTCACTCTTTATTTGAGGACGCCTCGACACGCACTTCTCCATTCACTCCATGTTTCTGTAACTAAAGAGATCAACAGGAACGGTTTCACTTCTGTTTGTGGTGGCCAATCTAAACAAGTGCTAGAGACCAGAGACGGGAATTAGCATAAGCTATATTTCTCCATGTACAATACATATTTTTTCAGCTGGACTAGTGTTTTTGTACTGTCCCCATTCATAAGAACTCTAATAACTAAGCCTGTGAAGATATCTATTTCTTGTTGTACGATATATTGCACCAAAATATATTGCGATAAAGGATATTATTGTCATTTTAAGACCATTTCATGCCACTCATTATATAATGTGAAAAAGCATATCCTAAATAAATAAAAATAAATGTTAACAAAAAGTAACAGAGGCTGCAATATCTGCTACCAGATCTATTTTCAGTCGCCAGACACTCACATGAAAATATACCTTCAAGAGTTCCCACTTAGATATGCTTGGCGTATAAAGCAGGTTTAGCATGCTGTCCCGGGAGAGAACCCTGATCTTGGAGATATTTGAGCCCAGGGTTCCCGCCCGGTCGATAAGCATATCAGGAGATCCAAGATCAGGTAGGTCTCGAGAGCTTCCCCTTTAGAAAAGGGAGAAAAAGGAGGAGATTGGTGGAAGGGGGGATTCTTCCAAACGAAGATAGAACAGTAGGGAGAAATTGATCCATTTATAGTAAACTAGGATCACTCTGATTGGATTATTACTGATTACAGATGAGCGGCCAGACGTGCTCAATCATATCACGTGCTCCTCTCGAAATTAGTTTATGAAACTTCACATGGTAATTTGTAGTAAATACTACCAGTGTTTTTTAACCATACTGACACTGACACCTCCAATAGAGATAGAGATGTTGCACAATCAGCTAAAACGTTTCTAGAATTGCTTATTTGTTTGGACGATATATTGCATCACCAAAAATGACTGAGGTCATGTCCATGTGTTGTGCGATGAGTCGATATATTGATTATTGTGACAGGTCCATCTACATAACACATAAATAAAATATAAGACATCATCTGACCTAAAATCAAAAACACAGCAATAATAATAATAATAATAATAATAATAATAATAATAATAACAATAATAATAATAATAATAATTGTTAACAGTTACAGTTTTAAACACAACAATAAACAGTTTTAATGTTTTTGTAATACTTGTGAATTGTTTAGACCTGACAATATGTGAAAAAGTGACAAAACTAGAAATACTATGCTTTTTAAAACTATATTAGTTATTTTATACCTTTATCTGATTATAAGATATAGAAAAGGCATGCCTTTAATGTAAAAAAAAATATCTAAATCAAAATAGTGACTATTAGAATTAATATAAATTTACTCATAAATCCTGTAAATTAATTGCAAATGTATCTGTATATATTATATGCAAACAATCCTATGTAACTCATGCTTCAAGAATGGAACATGTTGTCTTTGGCTCATATAATAATATATGAATGCATGAAAACAATTATTAGCTCGGAGTTTTAATTTCAGAGGCAATACACTAGTGACACAAAATTTTGTTGAATGTTGTGCACATTTTTATTTTATTTTATCATGTCTTCCAACAATTTCTTGTTTAACTTGAGTTTAAACCCTTTAAAAGTGGCCATGAAACAGAAATTAACATTGTCATTTACATCCGATTGAAATGGTCTTAAAATTAAAACATAAATAAAAATTAAATGAAGAGTGGGTTTAGTATTTGGGCAGCGATAGGATTGTTGGAAGATGGACTTGTTAACAAAATGGAGAAACATTGACAACTGGACAAAAGCATTGCAGAAATGAGACATGCCATGATAGCTCCGCCCCCTGAAGAACCGATAGCCCTGCCCAAAAGACATTCCATGTGACCAGAAGTTAAGACAAGTCATTTCAAAGCCGTAGGTTACGGTATTTGATAAAAGATTATGAGGGCAAATACATTGTTTTACTAAATAATGAGGTAAACAAAAAAATTGTTTATTACAAGGACTACTATATACAGAAAAAAACAAGAATTTTAAATATATGTAAGTAAATTTAGATTTCATTCTGCCCATAACACCAATATGAAAACGCTCAACAGATTTCCATCCTCTCAAATTGTTGTTGGGTGTTTAATTGAAATGAAATAGCAAATGGGATTGGGCAAAGCAGTGATTAGAGTTGCACAATATATCGTTTCAGCATCGATATCGCAATGTTTGCATCCACAATATATCAGTCACATCGCAAGATATCCAATATTGTGTCTGAAATTATAATTGACCAGGAGCTACAGAATTGCATTGAATTACTGTATTTATGCAGAATATATACAATTTATGCATAAAAACTAATTTTGTTACATGGAAATTTACTTACTTTTTAAGAAAAAAACTCTTAATTTTGGTTTATTTCTTCTGAAGTTCAAAATAAAACCATTTTTTTATTTGCTGTAAGAATTTTTGGATATTTAGACTAGAAATGAGACAAAGCAAATTAAGAAAATCATTTTTTGCCTTGTGCTTATTTATTTCTGTACCTGAATACTGTTAAACTCCCCAGAAAACTGTCAAATAGTGCTATTCTATCTTGTAAACTGTATTCATACCGCTGTATTTATTGCAGAAAAATAAAATATCTCAATATCAGATTTTTCCAATATCGTGCAACCCTAGCAGTGATTGTCAGAAACATCTCATCAAGGAAGCACAGTTGTGTGATCAGTAGTAAATCTACTTTACTTAATCTAAATCATCCAATTAAATCGAGTTTGAAATCGATTTTGTGTAACTTATCAGTGTACTATGGCTCTGTGTAGCAAATGCTGCTACATCTGAAAGGACATGCTGGAGGTTTACTCAGCTCCTAAACTCAAATCCTTATTAATTTGTTATTTTAGATTTTCTTTGTCCTGGCTTATACTTTCATGTTGTGCACCTTCCAACAAAATGCTAACAAAATGTGCATGAAAATGGCCTTCGATTAATGACCTAACCCCAGCTTAAATCTTTCTGTACAAATGGCTTCTCCTCTGATTACAGGGTTAATGATCTCCATCTCCAATCAAACCAAACTGCTAGACTTACTTTGAACCTCGAAAATGTTTCTTCCATTATCTCTCTGCTGAGGTCTTCATGTTGCCTGCCAATATCTGCCTCAACTGGATTGAAAACACTGTTCTTGGCCCAAACGCCTGCTTAATAACTTCCACACCTGAACTGCCGATGCCCAGTCTTTAAGGTTTTGTCTGAAACTCAGTGTCACCCTGACATTTTCTCTTCCCGATACCGATTCCGATACCTGAGCTCAGGGTATTGGCCGATACAGAGTACTGAACCAATACAAACATCTATTCAAGTTTCACATTATATATGTATAAAAATCAGTGCAAAAATTACAAAATATAAAAATGAATTATATAGAAAAATTAATTCTTTCACATGTAAAAATCTAAAACTTTTTAAAAAATAGTGTGTTACCCTCTTCGAAGAAAAAGAACTGACTAGTTTGCTGTGTTAAGCAAAGCTAGTGGGCATAGGTCTCATTTAAAAAGATGGTATCGGATCGGTTTATAGTCTCAAATACTCACTGGTACCGATGCTAGGCGGGACGGTATTAGATTCTGACGGTATTATAATCTTGGATAAAAATATCATGGTTTCGCGGTATTACGGTAGTGTTTACTGCTCAAAAATACATTATTTTTAAATGTCTTAGTAAAAAATAAAAACTTTTTTCCCCTTTGAACACAAAATATTTCATTTTGAGAAACATTTAAAATATTTTGGAGCAGTAAACATGTCAGGCTACATACTTCAAATGGATCATCGACTTCTGCTGTCTTTATTAGCTTCAAAAACACAGATTTCCATAAAATTTCTGCTGGAGATACTGTTGTCCTAAAAAAAGTAACTTAAAAAAATCTTACATATACCTTAGGAACGGTATAGCTGAAAATGTTGGCAGTAATAAAAACCTTGACTTTTCCAAACCGCGGTATACCTTGAAAACAGATATCGTCCCATGCCTAACCGATGCCAGAATTTTAGCAGTATCGGCGAGTATTTCACTGTCATTTCAACATTTTGAAAAATGTTACACACGATTGACTTCCATAGTATTTGTTTTTCTTACTATGAAAGTCAATGGTTACAAGTTTCCAGCTATATCTTGTGTTTAACAGAAGAAAGCAACTCAAACAGCTTTGTGAGTAAATTATGACAGAATTTTTTTTATGACAATTATGGCAGTTCTGGGTGAACTGTCTCTTTAACAAGAGTTTTTTTTAAACCTGCTCCTCTACTCATCATTCATCTGTAGTGATTTCAAGACAAATATGGGTATCAGATAAGAGAAATGTCCAAAATGTGGACTGATCCGGGTACTTTGGAACAGGATAGGGAATCACAGAATTTCACAACCGAGTACCAAAATGAGTAATTGTGTCAAATCAACTGAGGTCCACAAAAACACAGTCTAGTGTGAAAAATAAAACAATAAAAGGAAATCAAAATAAATGTATAAATAACTATTTTACAATATTTTCTTTCCTTTACATTGGAATAAATCCAATTTTTTTCTGAGGCAAAAAACAAACAAACAACAAAAGAAACAGAATGTACTCCCATGCTTTTTCCATGATCTATAGATTTTATAAAAATGTAATTCAGTGTAAAAACATTTATATTATTTTTTATTAGAAATAATTTAAAATTATATAAATTTTTATTATATTATATTATATTCATTCATTGATTTTCTTTTTGGCTTAGTCCCTTTAATAATCAGGGGTCACCACAGAGGAATGAACCGCCAACTTATCCAGCAGCGGATGCCCTTCTTGCTGTGTGTGCTACCCATTGTGCCACCGTGACGCCCAATTATATAATACAATTATTAAAATAAAAATTCTTGCATATTTATAACAAGAATAAAAACAAAGACATACTAAAACGATTCAATTCTTCAACTTTAAACCAACAGGTCTTACAAATTAGCCAGCAAAAAGTTTCATTAAGTATGATATATTCTTCTGTATGTTTACTTTTTGTACTGATCGACTAATAAAGATCATTTTACCCATATTTTGATATTTAAATTTCACAAAAATGTGATGCAGACACCAAAATGGGATGTTTTGTTGAGCTTTACCTTAGAAAAATTTATCAAATGTGTTGCACAAGCACTCATACTAATTATTCCTGAGAGTATCTGCAAAAAAAGTACATACAGATAACAGCTTTTGTGAAGAAATCCAGCCTACGTCTGTGGTCTACAACATACATCAAAATAACTAATAACATACGAGTTGAAAAACTCAAATTGCACTCGATGTTTATGTGTGTGTTCATGAAAGAGCAGCAGAATCATTTATCAGAGCTGAACTAAATGAACCATGTGTAAATGTGTGCCCATGGCCTGCTGTGTGTGTGTGTGTGTGTATGAGAGATGGACTCAGTGTTTAACACATTATCCTGGCATTTGTGGCTCTGTCTTCCAGTGATGACTTTAACAAGACCAGGAGAGTCTCTGGCCGTTCATATATCACTCACACAGAGAGACAGAAAGAGAAAAACACAAGAGTTGGAGACAATGGAAACGGTTCAGGCAGATCTCTGGCGGCTCTCAGCTTGATTACATCTGACAAGCCTCATATTTTATACGCGCGCAGATTTAGCCGACTTCTGGCGACATTCCTCAGCAGTTCTGGACTTTGAAATATAGGTCAGAATCATATAAACAGAGTCTGCGCTCTTAAAGGAGTATTTCAGAGTGAAACGCAACGGTCTTCGCAATGCCTGCCAATATCTGCAACAATTCAAAACACTGTTTTCTTGGCCTTCACTGCTGCCAAAGGCCTTTGCTTAATGACTTCCACAATTCGACTACAAAGCCGTGAGTTCACCGTCTTCACTCATCTTCAGGGACATTTGTAGACACCCGGAATATTATTTAGCCAATGTTTTTAAAACTGGTTTGTTTCAACTCTGGTCCCAGCTTGAATTTTGAAGTGTCCCCCTTAGATTTTAAATGCTCATTTACACTTGGTGTTATTAAAAGCCTATTATGCAAAAAACACTTTTATAAGGGGTGTAGACCAAGCGGCAACCTCCCGCTCTCCCTCGGGAAGCCAATACGGAAGTAACTAAAACTGCAATTCATCGACTCTCCTTGGGGGGCTGGCTCCAGGAAGTCCAGGTCATTTCTGACTGCAATGGGAAATTGGCCATTTTTACAGCTGATAAATACATGCTTACAGCCTGGTACAAAAGATGGCTTTGGTGCATATAGCCATGATTAACCTTCATGACAACTGTGAAGGGGGTGAATTTTTTTATAACTCATCCGTTTCGTTTTATTAAATTATATTAAGTCTGCATAATTAAGGGCGTGGCCACTTGAGTGACATAGGTCTCGCTGCTCGCTGTCTTGTCACCTCAGCTGATTACAGCTAATTAGCTGATGAACTCGGCATATTCATCGTATTTTTGTTTGGTTAATGTTTCTTTACACAGTCAGCTGCCTTTTGGGATTATTTCCTACAATTATCAGATGATATTGGATGCTGTGTGCACTTAATTGTGCTCACAAACCGTTCACGTGGCCTCCGTTTCCCAGGTGAGTGAAATTATATACTTATATACCATCTCTATAAATGTATTTGTTTTATTTATGATCATTTATCATTTATAATGTTCTTTAGAGCTGTAAAGCACTCCAGAATGTGACAGATTGATTAGCTGTAGGCTCTAGAACAGTCATCTGAAGTGTTGACATACAGTGTTATGCCTGGATTTCATAAATAGTCTTGCATTCACTAAAACGGGGTATAATTGAAGCGTTTGGACGTATTTCGCGTTTTCCTCCTGTTGAAAAACATCATAAGAACAATGTTTAGTGGCTCTGTGTATTACAGCAGTGTTTTTAAAAGTCTAAACACTTTATTGATATAGTATACAACCAAGCACATGTGGTCAGAACACAAACGAGTTGCAGGTAATAAAGTAACAAGCGTTTCTCCCAAAGTAAAGTCTGTCTGCCAAGTCTAAGCAAAATGCCAGCAGGTGTCTGTAGCTTTGCTCACTCTCCGCCTCTTTGCCCTTGTTTGGTATCCCGCCGTGGCACGATGACGCGCAAACAAAATGGTGACGGTTTGCTGTGACTACTTGTAGCTTCATTTGCGCTCTTCAGAAACCTATGGGTGACGTCACGGATACTACGTCCATATATTTTACAGTCTATGGTGTAGACACAGTTGTGTGGCAACAGTGTGTGAATATAGCCAGCCTCTAATGGTTAAAATGATATTTTTCCTAATCATTCTTTATAAAAACACGTGTCATTAGAGGGGGAAAACCCCCGCCCATTAGTGACCATCTCTCTCTCATTAGCATAAACATCCCTGATTGAACGTTATTCCCGTTCTGTCACTTTGCAGACACGCAGGTGTTTTTAGCTCCACCCTCTTTTGAAAAAAAGCACAGACTCATTTGAATTTAAAGCGACAGTCACTAAACGTCACAATTTAGATCAAGTGTGGTTTATTTGTAAACTAATTTCGAGAGGATCACGTGCTTATGATTGAACACAGCTGGTACCGCATCAGCTTTGAATGTTGCGCCAATCAGATGAATACTGACACACTACAAATTACCAGAGCTTTCTACTCCGGTCATCTTCTTGAAGAATTGTCCCTTCCACCCCTACTCCTCCCCTTCTCTAATAGGGTGGCACGGCGGCCCAGTGGTTAGCACTGTTGTCTCACTGCAAGAACGCCACTGGTTCGGCCCTCTCCGAGCCGGTCGGCATTACTGTGCGTGTTTTGCGTAGTAGTTTGCATGTTCTCCCCCTGTTCGCGTGGGTTTTCCCCGGGTTCTCCGGTTTCCTCCCACCGTCCAGACATACACCATAAGGAAATTGATTATTTCAAAATAAGGCAAACTAAGGCAACTCAGTCAGATATATCTCAGCAGTTCACAAGCAGGAGAGTTCTCGAGACCTACCTGAGCTCAAACTCCCCTCTCGCCCTTCAAACGGGAGGGAGCCCCGGGCTCAAGGATATTCTGAGCTCAGAGCTCTCTCCCGGGACAGCATGCCAAATACGCTTTACTATCAATCATCAGCTAAGTGTGAACTCTTAAAAAACCTAAAAGGGGCCATTTCAAAGAGTTATGAAACATTATTTGTGTGGTATTTAGAGCTGAAACTTCACATACACACTAGGGCAGTGAACCCCCACTCATGAGAACTCAATTATTTCTATTTTATTTATTATCTGAGCCTGAACGATCTTTTATTTTGATAAATTACCTTATTCTTTTGGTTTAATCTCAATCACTTGAGTGACAATACTTAACACACATGCTAGCAAAAACAGACATCATTGGAAAGTTTCTTTGCGAAGGGGAAAAGGTCCAGTGAAGGACCCACGAACTGCCAAGGAACACATCCACAACCCAACTGTCAGCAAATCAGGTGAATTCAGCATGTCTGTAAAAGAAGATCAACTGCTGGAGATTGCAAATGACAGAGGCTTTAGGGGCTGTTCACATATTGCATTTTTTCCATGCGCAAGTTCATTACTTCCAATGGAGGTGTGTGATGTGCTAGCAGCATTCTTGCATATGTCGCTCCCAATATGCACGTGCAAGATTGCAGCTTCATACTTTGTATGGAATATATCCAGCCTCCTGCGCCTAGACTACAGCTCTGCACAAGACGGTTGGCCAGAGGAGAAATTGTTGTGCCCAACTGAGCCTGGTTTCTCTCAAGGTTTTTAATCCTTCACTTTCGCCAATTGGTGAAGTTTTTTCCTCGCCGCTGTCGCCACGGACTTGCATGGTTCGGGATATGTAGAGCTGCGCATCGATGGATTACTCTTCAGTGTTTGGACTCTCAGTAGTGATTATTAAACCACACTGAACTGAGCTAAACTGAACGGAACTTAAACACTTAAAACTGAACTGACACTGTTTCAATTTACTATGTGAAGCTGCTTTGACACAATCTACATTGTAAAAGCGCTATACAAATAAAGGTGAATTGAATATACACATTTCGGTAGACTAATTACTTCAGACAAACACAAAACACCCAAACACTGCAGCGCTTTTTAATTTTCTCCATAAATAAACAATGTTTTGTCAGTTCATCAGCCTATGAGAAAAAAATGGTGAATGGTCACCTAGCAATCAGCGGTCATAAAAAGATTGGGGACCACTCCTCTAGGTACATCAGAGACTTATTTAACATCTTGTAAAAAAGGTCATAATAGTTCCCCTTAAGATGCATTATCATAATCACAAGTGGATGACTTTAAATAAAGGTGCGAATCTTTTTAAACCACTACTAGAGACAGTTGAAAACACATTTAAGAATTAACTAAAATGACCTAATTTTAAACAAAATCCATCTAAAATGAAGTTATTTTTGAGTTTGTTTTGGCAGCTCAAACAAACAGCTCACTAAAGCAAAATTTGGGGAGTTTATTTTGGCTCCTAAACACCACTGGTTCAAAAAAAAAAAAAAAAAAAAAAAAGTTCAAAACTGGTCCAACTAATAGCCATTTTAAATCGTATATACTGCCACAATCCTTCAAATCACTAGGTTTCATGCATTTAATTTAGTATGACTGATTGCTTATATGTTTTAATAAGAATCGTTCAGAACAAGTATGAAGCTTTTTTCATTAAAAAAATATCTGTTATGCTGAATGATAATGCGCATATACATTTTGAGATTTATATTTGACAACTCTACCCTGCCTGGCCAAATATGAGTGGAGTCTTTACTGCAGTGATTAATATGTTTTTGGCGTGTTATACATTTGGCAACAATTCTTTTTATCCTAATTGACTCAATGTGTAGCTTTTTTATTTCTTAAACAACCATGTCGGAAGACATAAAAATAAACACGGCATAGATGATGTTTCAGCAGTGGGTTCAGTACTCTGTGTTCTTGTGGTTTCATCAGCCAATCAGCAATGTCATGATTTCATTTCACTGCAGCTCTAAACTCATCTACAGCTCATTTGCAGCACTGAAAAAATGATTCGTTGGATTTACTCAATTTTTTAAAGGTAAGTGGTTGCAAACAATTTATTTGGGCTCAATTTAAACAAACTAATTCACGTTAGTAATGTTCAGCTTCATTTGTTTGTTTAAATTCAGCCCACAGACATAGTTTGCAAGCACTTACCTTAATTTTTTTGTAAATCCAATAATTCATTTTATTCTGGTTGACTCAAAATAAATGTGCCCAACACAACTTTTTACAAAAAATGCAAAGAATGCAAGCTCTCCAAAGGCGATTTATTGGGCCATTTGAAGGCTGACTTTCTCACAGAGATACTACGCCAATGCTAGGTTGCTAAGAATGAGAGTGTGACCAGACAAAAGCTCGTAAGTTCCAGTGTGGGTGTCTGTCGGGATGTGCGTATAACTTTACGAGGGTCCGTGTTGCGTTTCACATGGACCCGCCAGGGCCAATTCAGGACAGACACGTAGGAGGTCCCACACTGGATACAAAAGTCCGACACAAAATGGTGTGGGAAGACGCCAGTGGCAGAGGAAAACCTCAAAGGCAATGCCCACTTTCTGCAAAACACTAATCAATGTCAAGCAGACTGATGCAAAGGGAGCGTTAAACCAACACTAGCACACATACACACTGGTTAACTGTAAATACATTCATTTTCACATATTTTTAAACACACCCTAACATAAGCTCTCTGTGAACCCTGTTGGAGAGCCCTGCCAGACTGTAGAGAAACTAACGACAGACAGACATATCTGTGGTTTACCCTCAAACTCACTCAACATATACAACCACACACACACACACACCAAATGATATTCTTGGAAACGCTGCATTGTAACAGAATAAGGCCGCATTGTACTGAAGTCCTCTCAATTAATCCTTTTAAGAACACCCAAAAGACATACTTCATACAAACGCCAAACCCAAATCTCGGTTCTTCGTGCAAACACACAACAGAAAGACTGGACGCAACTTGAAGGTGGGTTCACTTCAGTTCACGACATAAACGCTGGAACAAGGTAGAATGGAAATCTCTACAACAAGCACTTTTGTAATGGGACAAGGAATTAGCAGCTTACAGAGATGTCTTTTCCGGATGGACCTGAACGTTTAGGAAATTAACGCACCCATTCAACAAGGGTGCTCTTAAAAAAAAAAAATTGGGTGTTTCCAAATAGCCCGTTTCCACTGAGTGGTACAGTACTGCACAGTATGGATCGGTATGGGTCGCCTTTATCAGACTTGCATTTCCACACAATAGTAACCTTTTGGTGGGCGAGGTGTACGACAAAGTTTCAGTCGACTTCATTCTCGTTCAAGGAAATGTCTTCAGTAAAGCTGTACGAGTCGTTCACATATCATATGAGAAGCACTTCTCACAAAACTGATGCTTTATACACAAATACTTGTGTATAAATGTTCATTACTAACCTTTCTATGAACATGATTTGATTATAACTGCAGATCAATTATATTATAGCTTACTGTAACGTCTACAATTATATGAAATAAATAAATGCAACATATATGAACACATACAGCCCCTTACAGTCTTCGATATGTTACCAATTACAGATAAACTGCACACAGCATACATTTAGTCCTTATTTAAGTTGAAAAACAACACTAAATATAGCCCACAGTCAGAGCAAACCTCTCATATGTGTCTTTAATCTTCAGCAGCACGTGTAGCCTCTGTTAGAAAGTATTTCCATCATACCTGAGTTCACATCAGTCCAAAAGGTGATGATAATCATCAAACATGGCAGTTCGTTCATGTTTTAGGTTGCTGAAAGGATCATTAGCTCCTTTGTTTTGTTGGGCTTCTCCTTTGTTTTTTCGCGCTTCACTCTCGCGTTTGTCCTTTATTGAAAGGATCGGATGTCAGAAGCACATCAATAATCACGCGCACGTTATTATCATCAGCTCAAGAAGTTCCTTATTTCAAATACAGACGTGCGGTGAGCGCAAGCGAGAAAACGAAACCGCTCGTGCTTTAGACTGCCTTGTAAACAACTACGGGGAACAGGGTAGTTCTGCTCTTCTTCTTGGCTTTGTGGCTGTTCATCAAGACGATGACAAGATTTGTTTGAGCTCTGGTCGACCATGGCTCATTATTATATGTATATATTTTAACGGTGTAATGTATCGGCTGTGTTTTTAAAAATGTCAGGTTTCTTTGTTTTCATTCTCCTGCTTGTCCACAGCTGAAGAAACGCGTTGCAAATTCTCACAACACAAACAACTGAAAAAACGCACTGCAAATTGTTCACAACACTTGCAAATATCATTGTAACCCAATGGAAAAACAACTCGCCTTTCAAAGACCACCAATCACTTCACTGAGCAACAATCATGGCATAATAGCACATGCATATCTCAGCAGGGTCCGTCATGGTTTTAGGTCCCCTTGAAACATTTCCGTTGTGTTACGTGGATATTTGCAAGTGTTATGACCAATATGCTGTGCGTTTCTTCAGTTGTTTGTGTTGTGACCGATTTGCAGCGCGTTTCTTCAGTTGTTTGTGTTGTGACTGATTTGCTGCGCGTTTCTTCAGTTGTTTGTGTTGTGACCGATTTGCAGCACGTTTCTTCAGTTGTTTGTGCTGTGAGAATTTGCGACACGTGTGCTGTCAAACTGATGAAGATCGTTTCTTAATTTGCTAGTGTTATTTGTAATTGCATGTGCTTTCTTTAATTGCAGCGTGTTAAGCTCTCTCGGCCACTGTAGAAAACAGCCATAAAAGCATACCGAACCGGACCGTACCACTCAGTGGAAACTGGCCAATAGATAGCTTGCTTTCCTGGGGGCCACATGTAGACAGTATTTGTTCTCGTATGCATTAGCGATTGCATTTTTTACGGAGATTGAGAGTTTTTGGGTAATTTTTTTTATTTTACAAATCTTTTGACTGAAAGCATAATGCGCTATGATTTACTGTGTGGTATGGAAACATTACAATTCGATCTAAAGCCAAGCTTGGAGGGTTGGTGAAAACAGGCATGGAAATCAAAAGGAAAAGGAAATATTGATCCTAACAATTTCTCTATGAGCAATCAGTTCTTGATGATAGCGCACGTGTTTGGACTGTGGGGGAAATCGGAGCACCCAGGGGAAACCCACGGCAATACGGGGAAAACATGCAAACTCCGCACAGAAATGTCAACTGACCCACCCGAGACTCGAACCAGCGACCTTCTTGCAGTGAGGCGACAGTGCTAACAACTGAGCCACCGTGCTGCCCCATAAAGAACAGATTTAAAGAAAACAGGTTTATTTCAAATGTAACTGCTCTGTCTTTTTTGTTGTGAGAATGGTGTCAGTTGTGTAAGAGCTGGCATATATACCACAGCGTTTTTAATAACCGTCCCATACTGTGAATTATTAAACCAATTCTGCATTCAGAAAATGTACTCAAACACATACAGCCTCATTTGTCTCCTCATATCTATTTAAGACCGATATTAGAAGTGCATCACAACGGGTAAAAAGGAAATGAAACTTAGGTGCGAGCAGAAAATAATGATGACTAAGTAGATGTGTGGAGAAGGGAAAGAAGAACTTCCTGGATCTGTTGCTACAAAACAAATTTATTTTGCTGAAGAGGGATTCATCTATGAATATATATTCCATTTCCTGTTTAACAGAAAGAAGATTTTTTCGACACATTTCTAAATAGTTTTAATAACTCATTTCTAATAATGGATTTCTTCTATCTTTGCCATGATGACAGTAAATAATATTTTACCGGATATTTTTCAGGATACTACCATTCAGCTTAAAGTGACATTTAAAGGCTAAATTAGGCAAGTTAGGGTAATTAGGCAAATTATTGAATAACAGTGGTTTGTTCTGTAGATATAAAATATATTGCTTAAAGGGGCTAATAATTTTGACCTCAAAATGTTTTTTTATAAAAAATAAAAACTGCTTTTATTCTAGCCGAAATAAAACAAATAAGACTTTTTGCAGAACAAAAAATATTATAGGAAATCCTGTGAAAAATTCCTTGCTCTGTTAAACATCATTTGGGAAATATTTTTTAAAAATATCCACAGGAGAGCGAATAGTTTTGACTTTAACTGTACATCTTTAAAAAAAAATGGAAAATAATTTTTTAAAAATAATTTTAAAACACATTATTTGCTTTAAAAAATAATGGCAATTTAAATTTGGCCATCAAAAATCAAGATTAGTGCATCACTACTTAAAGCCTTGAATTGAAATGTTCTCTTTTTGTTGTTCTAGGGCTTCTCAACCCTGTTCCTGAGATCTATCTTCTTGCAAAGTTCAGCTCCAACTAGTGTTGGGTTGATAGACGATGCCATCGTCCATCGCCGATGGCCGATAGACATAACAATGCTGAGCAGGCATCGCAATCCTCCACCCCACCCCCGATGCAAACCCGCTCGCGAAAAATATACACTGAGGCCCTGTTTACACTATACGTCTTAGTTTTAAAATGGCATTTTAGAACGAAAACGATCCACATCCACACTGGCGTTTTATCTAGCATTTCTGAGCCCTTCTTCCACACTATACCGCTAAAAACGCACACACACACAGACACAGCAACACACACTGTCATGCGTTCGTCTGAGCTCTAGAGAGCAGTGCATGTCAGACGGTTTGTCAAGGATGTACCGCTGGATTGTGTCTCACTATAGTTGTTAAACGTGATATTTAATTAATCTTGTCTCTATCTAACGACTCCTCAGTCCTTTGAATCTATCAGGTAACGTGTTACAGCGTCAGTACACTGCTTCAATCTTTTGCTTTTACGCTTGTACTTAATAATTTTAGTGAAAACCTCAGACACTGTTGGTTGGGCACCTTTTTTAACCACCCAAGTTTGTCGACGCCATTATAATGACACAGATTACTCTGCCTATTCATGCCAGAGTCCCGCGGAAAAAGTGATCGACAGGTGGTAATTTGTGTTCAACTTATCTTTATTTATTTATGATTTGGTTATTGGTAAAACAAAGATCATGCGGGTCAGGTAGTTGAAACGGTAGACTACAAAAAATGAATTCATTATGAATTAATTAATTATTCATAAATAATTAATTCACCACCACCTATGACGGCGATGCCATCGTCCATCACGATGTTTCACATTAGACATTGTACGATATCGCCCAACCCTAGCTCCAACCCTGATCAAACACATCTGAACCAATTAAATAGGACCTGAACAGCACTTGATAATTACAGGCAGGTGTGTTTGATAAGGGTTGCAACTGAAATCTGCAGGAAACAAGGGCTGTTTCTCAATATGCGTTCTTCAGCGATCTCATGTCCTCGTGTAACATCATCATCAACTGTCAAAGTTCAGTTCCAAAACTCAAGAACACAAGAACGGAGGACGCGTGAAAGTTTCCAGATGTGTTCTTGACATCGAGGATGCATTGATGCAGACTTGAGTGCAAAACTCGTTCTGGAAGTCCCAGAAGTCATTGCGGCTGAATAAAGGAGGTGGAAAGTGCAGCATTTTATATAGATTTATTACTAAAGTTCAGAGCTATAACTTATTTGTCTCCGAAGTTTCCCGAAATGACACGGTGAAAGTAAACATTACATTGGAAATCTTTGTAAAGGAATAAACACATTAAGGGTGTTTATTTGCTGAAATTCTTATTAAAATCTGTTTTATTTGTATTGTATATTTGTAAAGTCTTTATGCATAGTATATATACTGAAAAGGGGAAAAATAATAAATCGTTGTATGAATGCTGTAATGTTTAAAGGTGCTGTGTGTAAGGTTTTGACTCTTCTAAAGCATAAAAACACCATGATATGTTTGCAGATATGTAAGAAACATGCTGAACAAGTGAACTTTTTTTATTTGAAAAACAAAGTCAAACAGTCTGCTTTGAAAATGTTTTCCGTGCTGAAACGCCGTCTTTGCTTTGGTCATTTTAACCTGCCCAGTGCCAGTTTAGCCAATTATATTTCAGCACCGGGGTTGCCTTCGTGGAAAGCCGTGCTTTTCATTCATTCAGAAAGGCTCTGAAAGTATGCGTCCGTGACAGATATGCGACCTCTAGTGGACAGTTGCAGACTCCAAAATGAGACGCAGAGTCAGTTCCACATGAGATGGTTGTTAATAAGCAAATGATATAAATATTCCGAGCATAAACATTAGGTGAGCAGGTTACATCGTGATGAGATTTGCTGTGATGACCAATTTAGCTGTTTGCACCAGACTAAACATAACTGAAATTTAAAAATAGCCATTCAGAAGCACAGAATATGCACTCACTCACAAAATGGTAACATTTATAATCTATTTAATAAGTATTAACCCTCTTTAACATTATTAAATGTATATGCTGAATCACGTGCTTAGATCTAAAGTTCATTTTCAAGGGGATTATTTTATTTTCAAGATCTGAGGTGAACTATCTGCTGCTGCTTTCAGTAGTATGGCAATAAATGTCATGTAAAATGGCATTCAAACTCACATTGTTAGCATTTAACTTTGAATAAAGCACATGAAGTTTACCTGAGGTGATCACAGTTGTCTGTTGCTCACCTCTGAGAAATAGAAGCCGTTTCTAGTATATCAATTCGAGGTGTTGGTTAGGACAAAAACTCCTTTTAATATGGAAAATATTCCTTCTATCGGGTGCTGTTGCTTTTATATAGAACACGGTTTAAATCACTCGCTCCTGTCCTCAATCTGGCAACCTGAGCTTGCGTTTGTTTTGATCCAGGAGTGCAATACCTAGTTCAATCACTGGGTGTCAAACTTACATACTGCACCTAAATAATCTTCCATTAAAAATGTGTGAAGGTCATGTGACCGTCAGTAAGAACCAGGGAGGACGCAGCATCTTATTCTCACAGGACGCATTCTCTGTTCTCGCAGTCTTCCAAGTTCGTTCTTCTAAGGTAGCTTGGCAAGAACGGTCTCCAAAAGAACGTAAGTCCGTTCTCTGCATTCTTGGAATTGAGAAACAGCCTACGTGGCGTCATGGTGGCGCAGTGGGTAGCACGATCGCCTAACAGCAAGAAGGTCGCTGGTTCGAGCCTCAGCTGGGTCAGTTGGTATTTCTGTGTGGAGTTTGCATGTTCTCCCCGTATTGGGGTGGGTGCTCCGGTTTCCCCCACAAGTTCAAAGACATGCGGTACAGGTGAATTGGGTATGCTAAATTGGCCATGTATGCTGGAGAAGTTGGCGGTTCATTCTGCTTTGGCAACTCCAGATTAATAAAGGGACTAAGCCGAAAAAAAGAAAATGAATGAATGAATGAATGAATGAATGAATGAATGAATGAATGAATGAAAGGAATGAATGGGACATCTTGCAGTAGATATGAGTGCAAGATGATCATCCTGATTATTCATTTATTCATTTTTCTTCAACTTACTCCCTTATTTATCAGGGGTCGCCACAGCGGAATGAACCACCAACTCTTCCGGCATATGTTTTACGCAGCAGATGCCCTTGCAGCTACAACCCAGTACTAGAAAACATTCTGATTATGATGAAGGTCAAATCAGGAGCTCAATTAAAGTTTAAAGAATATACACCAGAACGATTGCAAATCCCAGAAAGGGAGAGAAAAGAATGAGACTGAGCATCGCCATCAACACAGCGATGCCCGTTCCCATGGAAACGCCACAAAGAGAGAGCCTGCTGGTTGTCATGGTTACCATGCAGCGGACACTCAGAGTGCTTCATTACATTTTGAGAAAAAAACACAACAAAAGTGTGTTGCGTTTGGGAAAGAATCAGCACACACGAGTGTTTGTGTGTTTGAGAGAAGCTCAAGAATTAGATCTCGTTTCCATTGCATTGTCGGAAAAATCGATGCAATCCCTTTGTTAACTGCAACATCAAGATCACCCAGGGTGGCACGGAAAGAATTGTACCATGCATGGGTGAGCTGAGGGATCTTTTGAGACCACTATTAAATAAGTATTATGCTCCAATTACAGCGAGACCCTCGGGCTGGGTCCGGCAGAAATGATGCCCTGATCTGTAATGCCAAGAATGCGTGTTTGTGCAACCCTGGCTGAGATAACACATGTCAGAACGTTCTGTGTTATTTTAGATAGCAAGGTAGGAGTAATCTGAAGTATGTGCTCGTCTCAATGCCTCAGAAGATATCCATTTCACTACATATCCTCAAGAAGATTTTCAGTTTGAGTTCTAGTGCATTTTAAAAGTCACCAAAACTTCACTCGTCGTTTGTATATTATGTATACGATATTTGAAAAACCGAACATTGCAATGTTTAGTTTTTCTGAGATATGAATAAAATATCACCAGATGACTGGAATATCTGTATTTGGAAAGAATTAATCCTTTTATATTGATTGGGATGTTGTAGGGGAGTGAATCACGTAAAAAATACTTGAACAAGAACAAGACATAACTGAAAAAAACAGTGTTTTAGGGATTTTTAACAGTATTCAGGTAAACTAATTAAATAATCACATGTAAAATAATACTGCGTAGTCAACAATAGATAAATAATTCAATAAAAATAATCATTATTAAAGTCACAAATGGTTAAAATGCCTGAATGCTTTCAAAATCTCACGCCTCAAAACATATAAATAATAAACTATAATCCACACTCAACATTGCGAATGTGACTATTGCGAATATCGTTATTGATAATCGACTATTCTGAACATTGCGATATAGCTGTTCAAACAACATAAAACAATGAACAAACAGCCCTAGTTGTCACGATACTGGAATGTCCAACTTCGATACGATACCTTGAAAAATATCAGTATTTGATACCATTTTTGATACAAATTTAAACATTCAAAAGTTAGCAAATTAAGTAAGAAGGGAAAAAATATCTTAAGCATATAATGCTTATAACAGGTAAAAAATATATACTAAATTAGTGCAATCTCATCTTATTTTCTGATTAAAACAAAAGTGTTAAAATCTTAATACTGTTATTAATTATTTAAGGTGAGAAGAGCGAGTGCAAGAGCAAGGCCAAACCAAAAGCAAGATTGTATCATTTTGATTATTTAAATATTGATATTTTTAACAATGCTAATGCATATTATATTTTATACATATGTATATATTATGTACAGTGGGGGAAATAAGTATTGAACACGTTCCCATTTTTCTCAGAAAACATATTTCTAAAGGTACCGTTGACTTGAAATTTTCTAAGTATTTTACAAATGAAGTTATGTGTAATCAAATGAAATGACGCAGGGAAAAAGTATTGAACACATGAAGAAAGGGAGGTGTAGAAAGGCAGTGAAAGCCCAGACAGCAGCTGAAACCTCTCAGTAGTTTTTCAGCAACCCTCTGCCCTTCCTAATTGTGAATTAATATTTGCTGCTTCAGTCTACATTAGCAGGATGATGAAGATGAAACCAGGGTGGACATTTCAGCAAGACAATGATCCCAAACACAGCCAAGGAAACTCTCAAACGCTTTCAGAGAAAGAAAATCAAGCTGTAGAATGGCCCAGCCAATCACTTGCTTCAATCTAATAGAAAATACAAAATAAAACTCAGATTTGATAGATGAAACCAACCGAACATCAAGATTTTTACACTCTGCTAAAGTCTGTAACAGCTCCTTTAGAAATATAATTTCCAGGAAAAAAACATGGCATGTTTAATACTTTTTCCCCCACTGTATATTATTATATATTAGTATATCTGTCTCTCTGTCTCTCAAATAAAAACAGCAATTCTAAACTGCCTGAAACTGTCAAAACTCCTGCTTTTCCTTTCTGCACAAACCTGCGTAAGTTTATATCAAATCTGCATAATGCCAGCCTATGGTATTACGTTTTAGTAAGAGTTTACTTCATATCAATAAAACAAATTGACGTTTCAACTGTCGCAAAAGCAAAACCACTTTTCATGCACTTAATAAAGGAAACCGACATCATCATTGCTATATATGTCAATGTATTTCAAAGTGCTGAGTAAGCTTTTGGATCTGATATTCAAATACAGTAATGGATGTTTGATTTCCAGGTGTTAGACCAAATCAAAATGGACTGGACCAAGTTTAACAATCAGAGGGGAAAAAAATCTGCATCTCATATATTATTAAAGTGTTTTTTAAAGTAGCTTTACGTCAAACTCAAATGTTGGAAGCTTTAAAACAGCATAAAGGGGCGTTTTAAGATAAATTGATTGGGCTATGACGTTAATTACTCACTTTCCTTTGACTTTGTGCCCATTTTATCAGGGGTCGTCACTGTGGAATGAACCACCAATTACTTTGGCATATGTTTTTATGTGCTGGAGGCCATTCCAGCCACAACCCAGCACCAGCACTGAGATTACACCAACTCATGAACACCTAGTGCTGGGAAACATCCATACACTCTTTCATTCACACACACTATGTAAAGTATCCTCAAAACATAATTTTGAATCATTATTTATACTTAATTTCTTTGTTTTTGCAGTGATGGACTTGCAGTAGAAATGTAATTGAGGCCAAATGGTAAATGAATTATATACACAATACAAATTGCATGTGAAAAGGAATAGTGTATAGTGTGACATATACAACAACCATAAAATGGAAAGAACATTAGTACAAATAATATTAATAGTTTAAAACTTCATATAATACTATAACACTTTGTAAATACTCCAAAAAATTGGCTTCATTCAGTAATCTCATTTATTTTCTTCCTGAGAAAAATGTGAAATTATTTTATGTGGTAATCAAAACAACACCACAAATCCTGTAAACTGAGCTTCACTTTTATTAAATCCAGAATGAGACCCACAGTTAGACACTTACTACAGTGAGAACTTTCTGTCTTATTTCAAACTGTGTGAAAAAGCACAAGTACATCCCGGTCTGCACAAACTCACCGAACCACAAGGGTCTGGTAAAAAAAAAAAGAAAAAGAAATGGATCTCGAGGTTGGTTCTTGAAATGGCCTGTTAAAACCCATAAGTGTGGGGTTACACTGGGTGGGACGCTGTTAAAAGGGC